>NW_026695215.1:21807500-21933715 GCF_021218885.2 Marmota monax
GGGTGGTTTTAATGTTTTCAGCTATTACATATTGATATGGACCCCACTGTGTCCCTCCCATCCAAGTTCCTGTGTTGCAGCCTTAACCCTCACTGCCTTGGAGTGCAACTGTATTGGGAGATAGGACCTTTAAAGGGTCGTTAACTGAAAACCATCAGGGTAGGTGCTAATCCTGTCTGACTGGTGTCCTAAAAAGAGCACAGGACAGAGTGACACCAGGGGACAAGGACAAAGTTGCAAGAACAGAGTCATTTGCAAGTGAAAAGAGAGGCCCCAGGAACTGAACCTGCTGCCATCTTCACCTTAGACTTGCAATTCTTTGCCGCCCAGCTACCATGGAGGAAATAAGAGGAAATAAATGTCTGCTGTTTGAACCATCCAACCAGTGGTACTAAGCAATGGCAGCCCTAGGAGATCTGCCTATAGACTATGTTGTTATAAGCATTTTGGTTTATATAAATTTGTCTAAATCTGTGCATATATCTATAACTACTTGGGAGTTAGCCTTTGAGGAGAGAAGTGTAGCCTTTTTTAAATTTTTTTCTTCAGTGTTGGAGATCAAATCCAGGGTGTCATGAATGCTAGGCAAGTGCTCTACCACTAAGCAACATCCCCAGCCCTTTTATTTATTTATTTATTTATTTATTTATTTATTTATTTTGGGTTTCATTAAGTCACTGAGGCTGACCTTGAACTTGAACTTGTGATCCTCTTGCCTCAGCCCCTGAGTTGCTACAGGTGTGTATTACCATGTCCAGCAGTTATGTTTTTAATTCAGTAGAAATTGACTGTTTTCTCCACAAACCAAGTCATGTGACAAGGAGCATGGAATTCATGTCTCTATATCCAATGACTCCTGAATATTTGAGACCCACTCAGCATTCAGTGAACATTAATCACAGGATTTAACAGAATCATACTTCCTTCTTTCTTTTGCCTCAGCCAGAACCAAGGCAAATAATTTACCAGGGGCTTCTGGTCAGAATGAGTGGGGAGAAGTGAGGCAATGGACTATGGAAATAAAGTCTCCAGTCCAGTTATCTGCTCATATAGATCAAGTGAGAATTAAGTAGTCTTCCTGTCTCGCTTCTAGGAACACAATGTAGGCAATGCCCTAGGTATACAAGAGTCAGACTATTTTGATTGTTGCTTTGACTCTCTTGTCCATTTTGGTAACCGTGCCCACCTTGCCTTTGGGAGTTTAGTGCTGCCATTTGCCCCCTGACATCCTGGTATCTAGTTAAGTTTTCCAATTGAATAATGGTGGTGCCTACCTGTGTTAGTCAGTTTCCATTATTATAATGAAATACCTGAGGCTGAGTACTTTATAAAGAAAAGAGGTTTATCCAACTCACAGTTTTGGAAGCTGAAAGATTGGGCAGCTACACTGACTTGTCTTCTAGCGTGGTAAATGTTACCATGGTAGAAGCATGTGTGAGAGGGAGAAATCACATAGCAAGACAAGAAGCTGAGGGAGACTGGAGTCCCATGGGAACAATGTCGATCCCTTCTGAGGGGATGCCCCCAAGGACCTATTAACTTCTCACTTGGCCTCATTTCTTAAAGGTTCCACCACCTCTTAACATTAGCATATTGAGGACCAAGCTTCTGACAGGTGAACTTTTGGGAGACAAAATACATGCAAACTGTAACATTCTCAGGTCTAGCCTAGAGATAAGAGCAACCCAACTGCTCTTTGGATACAGGGGCTCCCCTCCACAGTCTGGAGTATTGGTGAAAGGTATATGCTCTGGATCTTCCCCTTTGGGTAAGTAGCAGTCTTAAGGGACAAATCCATACTAGTAGTCCAATCTCCCCGGGGCCTCTGTGTTACTTTCTCTGTGCTAAACTGGAGGAGATCGAGCCTCTCTAACTTCATGTGGCCATCTTTTGATCCAAGTTTCAGCCAGTCAATCATCACACAGATAGAGCCCTTTCTAGATCCCCAAGCCACAATATTAAATGCAGAATCTCTGCTTCATGGGCTCATATCATGGATTTGGCCTGTTTCAACTCACCTTTAAAATTCTGTTCCTCTAGAACAACTCCTGGTACCAAAATTCACATGAGTTAGGGTTTTCCAGAGAGAATCAACGGGATATACACAGCTATGCATTGCTTGATGCCAAGGATATGTTCTGATAAATGTGTTTGTCGCCAACTGACCGGGCTGACAAGATGAGCTGGGTTCAAAGGAGCTGGCTGCAACAACAAACTAAGAAAACGGTGAAAAAACCACGCAACACACGAACATGAGTTTCAAGGGTGGGACTTCTCTGTGACCCCAAGGGTCAACTCCATGCTGTATAGCTCTGGAAGGAGCAAGAGATCGAGCACACCCCCAAACCCCCTGTTTATTGGGGAAAAGACATTCATAGAATATTCCACCCAAATAAAACAAGGGATAGGGTTTTGAAAGGTGGAATCTTGCTTGGTGATGTCTTGTCGTCAACAGATTGATTGACATCTTGGCAAGTTACACCCATCTCAGGTGCTATGAGGGATCACAGGCAGAGCAAGAGGAGAGGTACACTTGCATCGCACAGCCCAACCAGCACCCAACGCCAGACCAGTCCCCTTATGCGCTCAAATGTGCATAGCTCATGCACACAGCCCAGGGGTGGCTCGCAAAATGTGTTGTCCTGCAAACATCATAGAGTGCACATCTGAACTATAGGGTTTAGCTGATGGTTCCTAGGTTACAAATTGGTGCAGCATGTTATGAGCTGATACTGAAGGAAACGGCAACATAATGGTATTTGTATCTAAACATAGAAAGGGTATAGTAAAAATACCATATAAAAATCCTCATATGCTGCAGTCTGGCTGGGCACAATTCAGGAGCCACTTGTCAAGCAGAAACGAACTTTATTTTTAGAACACACACATGCACCACACGAGCTCTTCAGGAATTCCCTCAGAGCCCACTGCCACCACCGGCTTCCCACCAGCCTCTCAACCCCCTACTCCTCCTGCTCTTGAGGTCGATTGGCTGGGTCGCATGGGCGGAGCCAAAAGAGTCCCCCAATGAGCAGCTCCGTGGTCTGAAAGGGCGGGGAAGCAGCCCAATGAGCATCACTGCAGAGGAGCCAATCAGCTGGCAGCTGGAAGTTTGCTGGGGCCCCTTGGGCTGTCGCTCTCAACAATAGTGGTGCACTTGGGCTGGGGATGTGGCTCTGTGGTAGAGTGCTTACCTAGCATGCAGAAGGCCCAGTATTCAATCCTCAGCACAAGAAAGAAAGGAAGGAAGGAAGGAAGAAAGAAAGAAAAGAGAAAAGGTGCACTTAATGTGAATGGAGCTTGCAGAACTGGATATTGCTTTGGGTGATTCAATGAGTGAAGAGTGAGTGGGAAGGCCTAGGTCATTACTGGGCATGACTGTAGACTTTGTAAATGCTGTACACTTCGGTTATACTAAATTTATAAAGTATATTTTTCTTTCTTCAGTAATAAATTAAGCTTACCCTACTATAAATCTTTTTTCACTTTATAGACTTTTTAGTTTTAAAAATGTTTTGACTCTTTTGTAATAAAATTTAGCTTGGACTACACATTGTAAAGTTGTGCCAATTATTTTCTTTATATGCTAATTCTAAAAGCCTTTCTCTATTAAAGTTTTTTTCCATTTATTTTATTTTTTACTTTTTAACTTTTTGTTGTTAAAAACTAAGACACATTTGCCAAGGATCAGGATCATCCATGTCACTGTCTCCCAAGGGCTATCTCTCAAAGGACCTGCCTGGGGCTGCTTTAAAGGAGTATATGCTAAAGTAATGATAAAAAAAAATGTAGTATAGGAGCTGGGGATATAGCTCAGTTGGTAGTGTGCTTGCCTCATATGCACAAGGCCATAGGTTCAATCCCCAGCCCCCCCCCAAAGTATACATAGTAAAGATATGCGAGTCAGTATCATGATCATTTATTATTATCAAGTATTATGTACTCTATGTAATTATATGTGCAGTAGGTTTGTTTATACCAGCATCAGCACACATGCTGAATATGTGTTATACTATGACATTAGGATGATTATAACATCACCAGGTGATAGAAAGTTTTTTTGTGGTGTTGGGGATTGAACCCAGGAGCCTCCTGTATGCCAGGCAAGTGCTCAAGCATGCAGTTATATCCCTAACCCCTCCTTCCCTTCCTCCCTCCTTCCCACCCTTTTTTTTTCTTCCTTCCTTCTTATTTTCCTGTCTTGCTATAGGAATTTTCAGCTCCGTTATAACCTAATGGGACCATGTTTGTATATATGGCTCATCATTAACTGAAACATTGTTAAACAGAGCATGACTTATATATATGAATATATAAAACAGGATCTGTTAGGGAAATTGACTCTATAATTGTAGAACCTGAGAAGTCCCAAAATAGGCCACCTGCAAACTAGAAAACTAAGAAAGCTGGTACATGGCTCAGTCTAAGTCCAAAGACCTGAAAATGAGGGGCTCCAACTGTAGAACTCTCAGTCTGAGGTCAAAGGCCTAAGAACCTAGAACTACTGATGTGCAAAGGCAGAAAAAGATGAGTGTCTCAGCTCCAGAAGAGAGGGAGAGCAAATTCAGCTTTCCTCTGCCTTTTGGTTTTATCTAGGACCTGAAAAGCATGATGCCTGCTCCCGTGGGTGGTCGGTGTCTCTGTCTTACTTAGTCCACTGATTCAAATGCCAGTCTCTTCCAGAAACATCCTTACGGGCATATCCAGGAATATGCTTTCCCAGCTATCTGAGATTCCTTAATCCAGTCAAGTTGATACCTAAAATTATATCCATCACATGACCCTTGGCCCATCAGCTATGGTTCAGGGAAGGGAGGGCCAAAGTGGCTGCCAGGCCACATCCCTGAAGGTGAGTGAGGCAGTTCTCAGGGAGCAGGGGAGCCACACTTACATTCCAGGGTGTTTTCACAGTGTTCAAGAATGAAGAGATGAACAATTAATTTAAAAATCACTCAGGTGATCTGGCAGCACATAAGATGGAGAGTAATAGATACCAGAGGCCCAGGTTGAATCCCTAAAGCAACAAGAATAGATAAACCCGAGGGACAGTAGAGTAAAGCATGGGGGGGCAAACACTCTATCAGGGGATCAAGTAATAGAATGTCGTGCGATTTCTGTAGTTGATTTAACCAAGAGAGAGGAAGGATAATCAAATTTAGGGGGTCAGGCAGGGGCCTATGCAAGGAGTTTGAAAGCTGGGAATAAGGGGGGAAAAATAAGCCAAAAAATTAGAAAATTAAATCCGTCCAGGTGGGAAGATAGTCGCAATAGTGGAATGGAAGAGGGTCTGGAATTCCCATCTGAGGCATGGCAGGACCTGTGTGGTCACTGTGGATCTCCCAACCTTGATACTCGTGGCCATTTTAATCAGATAGAAAGAATCAGGCAGCCTTCCAGAGAAGGAACATTCCTCTCCCTTACAGTTCAAGAATTTCCCAGAAGCCTTTGGGACTGCTGGAATCTCTGTTATGAAAATCAGCAATCCTGATGATTTTGGGCAGCACAACAAAAAAGAAAAGAACAACCTCATAAAATATGAGTAACACCAGCCAAAAGGTATCACTTTAAAAAATCTGACCACCAGAAAAAGGGAAAGATGTAAGTTATAATTCTAGCTTATATTTTCAGACCTCTGAGGGTATTAAACAGAGTCAACTGTGTCATCCTTGAATTCATTGCCTTGAGGACTTTCCAATGGCTAAGCTGAGATGATTAAGAAGGAAGAGGAAAAGAAAGTAACAGAGTTCAAGGCTGGCCCTCTATGAGGCTTCTAATGTTTCTCAAAATGTGGTCCAAGGAACTCTGGGGGAGAGGAGTGATTCCTCACAAGTGTTTAAGGGGGTCTATAAGATCAAACCTTTAAAATTTTTTTTTTTTTATAGTTGTAGATGGACAGGACCTGTGTGATCACTGTGGATCTCCCAACCTTGATGCCCGTGGCCATTTTAATCATCTTTATTTATTTATTCTTTTATGTGGTGCTGAAGATGGAATCCAGTGCCTCACAGGTGCTAGGTAAGTGCTCTGCCACTGAGCTAAGCCCCAGCCCAAGATCAAACTGTTTTTATAACAATACTAGGACCTAATTTGTCCTCTTCACTGTGTGTGTGTATTTGCACGGCTGGTGCAAAAGCTATGGTGGAAACTCAGGATGAATCAAGACAATGCTACCACCCATCCCATTTTTTTTAAGCTCTCAAGTGTACTTTATTTTTCCACTATGCCATATTTAATAGGCACACGGTACTTTTACTTGGCATCAATTATGAGATGGTTTTGAAACAATTCAGTATTACATCAGCTGGCATGATTACTGACTTCTCCATTCCTTTAGGATGACTCTGGCAACAGGGCACAGGTTCTGTTCTATTCCAATTCCTGTTGCTGCCTAAGTTCAGACAGCAATAAGGAAAGTGGCTCCACCAGCTAATACAGAATTACCATATTTGTCATGGAAATCAGGTTTATGAGTCTGGTGCTCTGCCTTGCTATGGTTTGCCGAATGCTTTGAACTTGGAGAAGGTTTAGTTTGTTTTTGGCCAAGGGAAACTTCATGGAGCTAAAAGAGAATGGAAGCAACTGCAGCTGCTGGTTTGGTGCAGATTTGCCCCAAGTACCCTTGAAAAGAGCACTGACGAACACAATGGCCTTGGTGGGATCTTTAGTGAGATTTGATGCCATCCCATGGTTTTGGTGATCCTTAGATTCTTTCCCATCATGCACTCACAGTGGAGAGAAATGCCAGTTTCACATAAGAGGGTCCGTGATGAGTAAGCAAACTTGCTGATGCAGTTAAACCAACCCTTGAAATGTCTGTGTTTTTAATATTCCACCAGACAGAATGGGAAGTGTGCACACAGCAGCGATCTTATCTACCAGAGTCCCCGGTGGTTGTCTTGGAGAAAAAGCACTAATACAATGGAGTTGTGACCTGAATGAATTAGAGCTTTCACAAGGCACATCAGTTGTACCTGGAAGAATAAATGACAGACCAACTATCATCATTCAAGCTGGGGTGTCGGACAGACATCTTACTGAACAAAGTGAGCCTGTCACTTTGAAGAAAACAAATGTCAGTGTTTTAGTCAGCCTTTTTGCTGCTGTGACTAAAAGATCTGACTAGAACAATTTTAAACTAGAACAATTTTTAAACTAGAACAAGTTTATTTGAGGGTTCATGGTTTCAGTCCATATGCAGCTGGCTCCATTCCTTGGGGCTCGAAGTGAGGAAGAACATCATGGTGCAAGAGTGTGGCAGACGGAAGCAGCTCACATGATAATCAGAAAGCAGAGAGACTCCACTTGCCAGATACAAACTATATACCCAAAGCCACGCCCCCCAGGGACCCGCCTATCTGCCTTCAGCCACCACTCAGTTAATTCCATGACAGGATTAATCAACTGATTGGATTAAGGCTGTCTATTATTTCACCTCTAAATCGTCTTGCACTATCTCACAAGTGATCTTTAGGGGGACACCTCACATCTAAACCATAACAGACAGTATAATATGTCACCAGTGACAATACTCAAGCTTTCAAGTGAAAATCAGAATTATGGAAAACTTGTATCTACCATTTTGAACCTTGCTTTTTCTTCATATTTAAAGATTTTTTTCAAATCAGGTTGGTGGTGATATTAACAAATGTGATTTCTTCAAATATTGCACAACAAAATGTGTCAACATTTGAAAGATCTGCATAACTCATTATCCAAATGAGCAATGGATGCTGTCACAAAATCATGCATGGGTAAAAGATCCATTCTAAGTACAAGATAAAAACCAATAGATTTTTTCATATAATGAGATAAGAAAAAGTTCGCCAATGTGTTTTCAGATCTCACATTGCAAAAGTAACCTTTAAGAACTTATCACTCGTTGCTGGTGCGGTGGTGCACACCTGTGATCCCCGTGACTCAGAGGTTGAGGCAGGAGGATTGCAGGTTAGATATAGTATCAATGAAGGGCATATGGTTGAAACTAGCAGGGTTTTAAAAATATATTTCTTTAGTTGTAGATGGACACAATACCTTTATTTTATTTGTATGTGATGCTGAGGATCAAACACAGTGCCTTACACTTGCGAGGCAGGTACTCAACCACTGAGCTACAACCTCAGTCCCTAACAGGGTTTTATTTCTTGTTCATGTACTGGGTCAGAGCAAGACCTGATCACCCCTGACTGATGAGACACTATAGCTTCTTCCATGTATTGTAGCCCTACCATCATCTAGAATCTGTCAATCTTCTGCTTTCAGTTATTGGGAAGGGAAAGAGCATGGGACATTGCAAGAAAAAGCATGGAAGTTGGGTATATTTCATAGATCAGAGCTGGAAGTGGTACCCATTCACTCCTCCTTCTGTTGGCTAGAACTCTCTGATACCGCCATTCTAAATTCCAAAGAAGTGGGAAAATATAGTCTGTGTAACCAGAACAGAAAATAAATTGACTACTAGATCCTGATATATGACATTCAAGGTTCCTGTTACCAATTTATTTTTAAAAGTATTCCAGCCAGGTACAATAGCACATGCCTATAATCTCAGTGACTTGAGAGGCTGAAGCAGGAGGATCACAAGTCTGAGGCCAGCCTTAGCATTCTACCAAGACCCTTAGCAATTTAGTGAGAACCTGAGTCAAAAAAAAAAAAAAGGATGGAAATGTAACTCAATGGTAAAGCACCCCTGGGTTCACTGCTCAGTACTAAATACACACACACACACATTTATATTTATAGACTATAGGAAGTTACAAAAATAGCGTGAAAAGTTTCATGCATCCTGAACAGTTTCTCCCAAAAAGAGACTTTTTTTTTTTGAATCAAACCCAGGGCCTTGTACATTAACAGGTGCTCTACCATTTAATCACACCCCAACCAACAAAAGACTCATCTCATTATAGCTGTAGTACAATCATAAACCAGGAAGTTGATAATGGTTGACTATACACTTTGTATAGTTTTCATCATTTTAAAACCTGCAATCATTTGTGTTACCTTAGTTTTTTTTTTTTTTTAAACTGTTCTAATTGGGTATTGTAATACTTTTTTCACTGCTTAGGATTGAACCCAGGGACTACAGATTATAAAGGAATACAAGTACCAAATAGGATATATCTTTACTCCTCTCATGTGAAAGGGATTCACGTTTTGTTAACACTGAAACTTGAGCAGTCAGCTGCTATAGAAAGGACTCATGGGAATTAGAGACCAAAGGACGCATAGGAATTAGAGACCAATTTATTTGGGTTTAAATCTAACTTGTACCACTTCCCAGCTAGATGATTTAGGGCAGGCCACTTGCCCTCCCTGACTCCCCTCTACTACCATCAGCTGCATAATAAATAGTCTTCAGCTGTAAGAACAAAATGAGATCACACAGATGAAGAATTTAGCACAAAGCCAGGCGTGATGGAGCACACCTGTCATTCCAGCAGCTTGGGAGGCTGAGGCAGGAGGATCGTAAATATAAGGCCAGCCTGGGCAATTTTGCAAGATCTCCAAATAAAAAAAATAAAAAGAGCTGGGGCATAACTTAATGGTAGAGTGCTTGTTTAAAATATGCAAGGCCTTGGTTTCAATATCCAGTACCATTAAAAAAAAGGAATTAGCACAATGTCAGACACAATTGTCCTTAAAATCATAATCAGGAACATTAAGGAATTAGAAGGGTTGCCAGGGGCTGGGGATGTAGCTCAGGGGCAGAGTGCTTGCTTAGAGTGTGAGAGGCCCTGGGTTCAATCCTCTATACTGTCATAAATAAATAAAGCAAAAGGTAGAAGGGTTGCCAGGGCTTCTCCTAGGTTATCTGGGAACTCAGTGCTGGAACTTGGATTCTAAAACCCAGATTCAATAAAACAGTGCACCCAGCAAAGAGGGGAATGTAAGTCCCAGCCTCTTTGGGCATGAGGATGCCCTTCTAATGTCAAAATTTCCAAAAGACCCTCCTCCTTGCTCTATCCTCATGGCCTAACACAGACAGGACCTATGACCATCACGGCCAATCTAACAGATTCTGGCAAGGGGCGAAGGGGGATAAGAAAAATAAAGACTCACAGACTCAGATTTTGAAGATAACAGCTGGGGTCAGGTGGGGCACTGCTCTCTGATGGAGAAGCAGGTCTAAAGAATTATGCATGCAATCTTTATTTATATATGTCTCATTATTAAAGACTATGCAAGTATTATTCTTTGTACTCATGAAAGTTACCGAGTTAGCAGCATTATGCAGCTTATTCCCCAGTTACATTCTACAGTTGCAACGTGCAGTGTTTGGAGCTTTGTGTTTCTCTCAAGAAAGTCCATTGTTTAAAGTCACTGTTCTACAGGCCGATTCAGGAGCAGGGAGCTGGTGAAACACTGTGGTTGTCTAGCATGAGAGTTCCTCTATTCCCTGGAGCTGTGTGCCCGAGATCAGGGTCGAGGCTGATAAGACTCTAACACAGAGCCTCCTCATGGAAGGCATTATAGCAGCTAGGCATCCTGCACCTTTGCACAGAAATTTTCCCAGGCACTAAGCATGCCACAGCCATAAGGTCATCAGAGACCCCAATTTCAGACACTGCTCTCCCATTCTTTGTTACCACTCTCCATAGTTGTTCAGATCTCTGATTACATAGAATTCTGAAATCAAAGACTGAAAGGAGTCTTAAATGTCATTGGCTGGCGACATCCCCAAATAGAGGCTAACACATCACAAGACATTCTCAAATAACACGGAGGGGATGGATTTCCTCCTATATTTGAGGACTAGTCTCCATCATGAAAGTAGCATGGAGTCTTTATTTACTAGAACCTTCTGACCACCAGCTGACCTCCAATGCCCAGACAACTTAGAGCTGAGGGAACAGGGGTCCAGAAAGGTGAAGGCTATTGCCCAAATTGCACAGCAAACTAGACAACAAGATCAACCAAACCCAGCCCCCTACCTGCCTGTTCTGAACCCTTCCCCTCACACCACGATCCCTGCATCCTGAAGCTCTTTGTCCTTTCTCTTCTTGCCTTCCCCCCATTTTTTGAGCTTCGCTCTCAGGAGTGGGTCTTACAGTTCTTGGTCTGAACTTTCTTGATTTGAGTATATCGTTCTCATCCCAACATTCATGCATTCTTTTTTGCAGGCCTCTATCCTTCCATCACCCATTGACTGGTCTTTGGTACCCAGTACCACTCTGGGCACTGGGTGTAGAGCTGACTGTCAGAAGGTCCTAGTGAATGAAGGTTATGTATCATCTCCATTATCGAGACTGGTCCCCAAATGTAGAAGGAAAGCCATCCCTTGAAACCACCTAGTAACTTATAAGCACCCTCATTTCAGGGTTCTGAAGTCCTATAGGCTTCAGAGAGACTTTAGATCAGTCAGGTGGCATGTTTACACTGCCTGGTCTGCATTTTGGATCTGGTTTAATAAGGATTCTTTCTCCAACTAGCCATTTTGACATTCTCCTTTTCTCCCCTAGTGCACAGTTAAGGAAACTCAGTGAAAGGCTCGTGTTTGATTAATCAAGGAGAAAACAGTCATACACAGGCCTAAGAGAGTGAGCCATCCCAGGTCCGTGGATTTTCTTAACCACATATTCATCTCCTGCCTTTAGAACAGCTGAAGACTGATGGGATGTCAAGACATATTCAAGACAAAACCATATAAAATCAGAACACTCACGACATTCTTTCCAGGCAAGTATTAAATCAAGCACTGGTTTCTTATTTCTAAGATAACACATGTTTCCCTTTTCATGTTATTTCAGTTGTTAAAGAGACTGATGAAACTGATTGCTGTTTGGCTGAAAATATTTTTGTTGGGTGATGTCCCTACCCTGTCCTTGCACCCAAGACCTTTATTCAAAGAAATATTTATTAAATGATATTACAGGGGTGTATGGGGTTTTCAAGATGTGGGCCACGGTATTATTGCTGGGTCATGAACTCTATATATTTGAGATTCAAGCAGTGTTTGTTTTGTTTTGTTGTTTCTGCAAGCAACATTTTAAACAATGCAATAGATCCAAATAAAATAGAATAGAAAACATCAGTGTAAATTACCTGTGTGGTAAGGATCAATACAGTTGAATGAAACTCTTGATTTAATATGTATACGTATGGGCGTATGAGCATCGTGTTGTGCTATAAAATTGATTTTTTATTAAGGGTCATCTTAAAAAATATTTGGAATACACTGAAGTACCAGTTAAGAGAAGAGGCTCCGGAGTTACACAGAACAGAGTCAAATCCTGCCTCCACCACATTCTAGAGGAAGGATTTCTGGGATGGTCTGAAGCTCTCTGTGAAATGGGGATGGTGATAGAACTAACCTGTGGCCGATTCTCCCATTAGGCCCAGGAGACACATGGGCACAACACTAGGGTCCATGATATTTTTGGGAGGCTACTATAATGCTTTGACTCCTTCAAAACTAGAAGAGAAAAAATACAAAACTTTAGCCCTGAAGATGTTTTGATTTTTTTCTCACATCATTAAAAAAATGAATTTTATAGGGCCCATGAAAAAGCATGATGATGGTTGGGCCTCAGATTAGGGAGGTCTGGGGTTGTGGGTTAGGCAGCTGGACTCCATCCTGAGGGGGTACTGGGAGCCTGTGGAGGTTTGAAGCAAGGCAGGGGAGCATAGGGAAAGCTCATTTCTCATATGCACTTTCTGGGCTCCTGGTGATATGATTTGGGTTTTTGAAGCCACAGGATAAATGGGTGCATACTCTTACATGCAAGTAAAGCATCAAGGGATAAAAAGTTAAGAACTATATCCAGGGAGCCACTTCAAGTTTACTTTTATACTAAACCAAGCACCCATACAACATAAACGAAAATACAAGATTTGCAGAAATTATTTGCAGGATAATGATAATAATTTCTAAGAAATTATGAGTTTGTGGTAGTCCCCATTGGGCTATGATCCCAATCTGTCTACACAAGTCAATTTTCTCTATAATCAAGGGGTTATTGGTAGAAAGTTGAAAGACCTGGAGAAAATAAACTCTGCCACCAGGAAAATATCTTAATGCCCCTACCCCATATATTCCTTACCAGACTGTAGAGTCTGAGACCCCTTTGAGCTGAAAATCTTCCTTAACCGGAAAGCATCCCCTGAGTAGAAGTATCAGAGAATACATTTCATTTGCAACTTGGAAATTTATCGAAACATACTGATCTGGATTGTTGTAGTGCCAACTTGGTTAAACTGGGAATTTGAATTCCAGAATCCAATTTCCTGATTTCTAGTTAGAAATTTCATAGTGTGACTTGCTTGCAGGGAATTGCAAAAATGGAGGAGAAGTGGCAACCATTAGTCTCAGGGGCTCATCACATGGCTAGATGCAGAGAGATGCAGAGGTGGCCAGCAGGTACCAGCTTGTCCTTGCCCTTCTGCACTCTGTGACCTGCTTTTCTAAGACCCATTACCAGATGGATGGCTGTGGGCCCACAACCAATGCTGCCAACAGCTTCTTACAGATTTCTCTACCCCTTGACTTTGACAGTGGGATGTACTTCTCAGGTTAACAGGTTATTGACTCTCATCTTGCTGCTCCTCTCCGACCCTCCTTTTCCATCATTGTGTGAGGTATAACTCCCCTGCTCTTTGCAGGTCTGCCTTTCTGAGCCTGGATTGATAGAAATAATTTCCCTTTGATGCTGTACTCAGCCCTGAGGAAGGAGAGGTTTTGAAAGAAAATAAAAAGAGGAGTTAATTTTTTTTTTTTATGTTACCAGGAATTGAACTCAGGAACACTTATCCACTGAGCCACACTCCCAGCCCTTTTTTGTATTTTATTTAGAAACAGAGTCTCACTGAGTTGCTTAGGGCCTCACTTTTGCTGAGGCTGGCTTTGAACTAACTATCCTCCTGCCTTAGCCTCCTGAGCCGCTGGGATTACAGGCGTGTGCCACTGCACCCAGCCAGGAGGAGTTAATTTTAAAACAAACATGGTGGCCGTGTTTGAGAAGGTGAGCCTCCCTAGAAGGTGATAAGCCCAGTGAGCAGTGAGGACCAAGCAGGAATTGGAAGAATCCAAAGCATAGGAAGTGAGAGAGTTATCAAAGGCAAAATGCTCTTGGCTTTCTGTTTTCACCAGGGCCTTCTCTGAGCACAGTCTCCTCCTCATTCTCTTCTGACTTGTCAAGGTGGTTCATAAGATGATGGCTTGTAACAGGCAATGCTTTTGTCCCCAGGAGAGACACAGGATCAGAGACAAAGTAGGAACACAGAAGCAGCAGAAAGGGGAACAGTGAATAAGAAGAATATTGCAGGATGGATTCAGGAGTCCAGACAGGACTTCTAAGAATTCTTTTTGTAGCATCGACTTGATAAAACTACCTCTTGCTTTAACGTCTTCCCCTCCGGGAGTATAGAAGGAACAGTGATCAGTAAATCTCCACTTATTTTTTAAAATAGTTTTTATTAGTTGTTGATGGACCTTTATTTTATTTACCTATTTATGTGTGGTGTGAGATTCAAACCCAGTGCCTCACAACTTGATAGGCAAGCACTCTACCACTGAGCCACAACCCCAGCCTCTCTACTTATTTTTTGTTAATATGGCTACTGAGAATATTGCCTACTCCACTGCTCACGATCCCATACATAATGATCCATGTAAAAATTTGTCCTTTCAGAATTCAAAGATTGGAAGAAAATGTGTGTCTTCTATTATATTTTGGGACTTAACTCCTTTAAAAACAAAAGGAAACACCCTTCCTGCTTTATTTCTCCCTTTGCCCTGGCAGTCAGGAAACCTAGAAATACATTTTCTGCTAAGATACAGGAACTGTTCTTTACTCCAGGTTGATATTTTCATTCTGTACTTGATTCCTTTGAGAGTTTGTAACACCTTTTGAAAGCAGTTCTTTGTGGCTACCTAAGGCAACTTTTTTTTTTTTTTTTTTTTAATTAGCTAATGCTTTTGACTCCTGCCTTCTCTTTTTGGCTTTGGAGATATCCTAGAGGGAAAAGATATCCTAGAGGGAAAAAGATCTCCACTCCCCTCCCCGCCTCGCCCCCAAACTTGTCACCACTCCTTTCCATTCCACCCAAGAAACCAGCATGATTTTTGACCAAGAGGAAGACACATGAGAAGGCGGAGGTCATGTTTCCAGTTAGAACACATGAAATTATGCTTGCATGTGGACATAGATACGGTTGGGAACTGAGAGTGCACCTAACAGGCACAAGGTCGAACACATCCTGAGAACCACAAAGGAGAAATGAAAACAAAACAGAAAAGGTTGGTTTTGATATGAAATAAAGCTAAGAACTGGAACCCATTCAGAATCGTTCATTTGCATGGAGTTGTTAGGAAAAGCTCCGTAGTTTGCTTCTAAACAATCAATAAAGAGTTTTCAAAGTCACATGATGAATCTTCTTATAGGTTACCATGGAGACGATGGGCTAGTTCTATTGGGTCCCTCAGCTTTTATTTTTAGGTAATAGTTCAGCTACTAAAAAAAAAAAAAATTGTTTTTCCATAGAATCATGTATGGGCAATTTTTTTTTCCAATTAAAAAATGTGGTTTATTATTTGTAATTACAATCAAATTTATAAAGAAAAAATTATTCTGATAACAAACTGAATTCACATGTGTGAGGTTGAAGCCTGCTGATTTAATCCTAACAATTCTATCCCTAGGCTACAGAAAAGTGGATCAAAATCAACATGTAGAGTTTAATCTGAAGCCCTCAAGGGAATTCAAACTGGTTCCAGATAATGTGAAAACAATGTCAAGGAAAATTTACTTCCACTTTATTAGAGAATGAAAGACCTGGATAGCACAGTCCAGTTTTAATTATCAGTAAAAGGGCAGGAAATGATGTAGCTACATTGTAAACATTCACAGCAATCCCAAACACAACACACACCACACATGTACTCACACAGAAGCACAAATGTACAATATAAGCGCCATGAAAAAAGACATTCTCTTCTGGGATGTCAACAAAGCCAATTTTTTTTTTGTAGTAGTTACTGAAGTGTGTGTTGAATAAATAATTAAAATGCAAAAGCAAGCCCAGTGTGGTGGTGCATCCCTGTAATCCAGCATCTTGGGAGGATGAGGCTGGAAGATCGCGAGTTCAAAGCCAATCTCAGCACAAGTGAGGCACTAAGGAACTCAGTGAGAACCTTCGCTAAATAAAATATAAAACAGGGCTGTGGATGTGGCTCAGTGGTCGAGTGCCCACTGGTACCTGCTTCAAAAAGCAAAAGACACACGAAGACACCAGTGAAAAGCAATTATCATTCTCACGCAGAGGCATATCCTCCGTGAGTGTTTACCCTATAGGAACACGTGGAATATTTATATAATAAGATCTATGAGATGATAAGCTAAGATAACAGAATGGATTAAAGAGGATATTGCAGAGATAAAGAAAAATTAACACTATTAGTTTTGTAAGTAGATAAACACTAAATTAGAAGCTGGATGTGGCTGAAAATCAAATTTTGGTGGAGAGCCTTGAGATCGTTACAGTTAACACAGAGAAAAAAGGGAGAAAAATTTTTAAAAAGTAGAGAGATGGTAGACATAGAAGAGAGTGAAGATAGTTCTTTGATAGCCTTGAAATAGAGACTCTAATAAATGAAACAAAAATATTGAGAGATATAATACTTGAAAGTTGTCCTGAAATAGAAGAAGAATAAAAATTTCAGGCAGAAGTGGCATGTCATATACTGGGAAAAAATGATTAAGAATGATGACAAAGTATGTTTACATGATAATTTTTTACATTCTTCTTGTAAACACATTAGGTATCACTTTGTTGCCCAGGCTAGCCTCAAGCTCTTGGGCTCCAGTGATCCTTCTGCTATAGCCTCCCAAGTAACTGGGACTACATACACGTGCCACCACACCTGGCTACATTTTGATTTACTCAAGAATTTGAAAAATGAAGAGAATTGATTCAGTATCCAGGAGGAAGCAGTAGGGGTAAAGAATTAGACTGACCCCAACTTACCACAATATTGAAAGCCAAGAGACCATGAAGCAATGTCGTCCAACTCTGAGGGAAACTATGTGAATCAAGAACATTATGTCTAGTCAAATTCTCATTTAAATATAACAGAAATGGCCAGGCATGATCAAACAAGAAAGAAATCAGGTAGTGTAGCGACCCATCAGCCTTTCTTGGAAAACTCCTGAAAGATAAAACCATTTCCAAGAGGTGAGCAAAATAAAGAATCCACAGTAGATGTGTCGGGGAGGTGCCTGCCTGTAATCCCAGCAATTTGGGAGGTCCAAGGGAGGAGGATCACAGGTTCAAGGCCAGCCTTAACAACTTAAATAAGAAATAAGGATGGAAGTATAACTCAGTGGTAAACCACCGCTGGGTTCAATTCCTAGTACTGCAAACTTCAACAAATAAAAAAGAAGAATCCAGAAAAAAACAACAACACAATAGTATTAATAGTTCACTTAAATATAGGTAGACTGAGACTACACAGCAAGAGGAATTATAGTTTCAGAAAACTGAATATTATAAACCTTGATGAAGTAAGGGGGGGGGAGAGAGAGAGAGAGAGAGAGAGAGAGAGAGAGAGAGAGAGAGAGAGAGAAAAGAAAAATTGTCTTTATGATTACATTTTTTTGACACCAGAAATCGAACCCAGGGGTGCTTGATCACTGAGCTGTATCCCCAGCCCTATTTTTTATTTTGAGACAGGTTTTGCTAAGTTGCTGAGGCTGGCCTCAAACTTGTGATTCTCCTCCCCCAGCCTCTGAGTTGCTGGGATTATAGGCATACAACAGCACTCCTGGTGTGGATTCTTTACTTCCTTCACCTCTTGGTCATGTTTTTATCTTTCAGGAGTTTTCCAAGAAACTTTCTAGGGTCTTGCTAAGTGGCTTAGGGTCTTGCTAATTTGCTGAGCCTCCCTTGAACTTGTGATTCTCTTGCCTCAGCCTCCCGAGCTGCTGGAATTACAGGTGTGTACCACTGTGCCCAGCTAATAATTATGTTTTACAGTACAGAGACAATTGATGCTGTGTAAAATTGAAACCTATATTTTAAAAAAAGACATACTGGGAGCTGGGTACATAGCTTAGTTGGTAGAGTGTTTGCCTCCCATGCATAAGGCCCTGGGTTCAATCTTCAGCACCACCAAAAATATAAAAAAAATAAGATATATTATTACAACCTCTTAACAGTTTTATTCTCTTTTTAAAAAATTCTAGGCAAAGAAGAATTCTATAGCAATCCTATAGCAACTATTATTCTGAGATTTAATATATAGATAGATAGATAGATAGATATCAGGCTTTGTATTTTAATTTCATTTTGCTTTTTATCCTTGTATTAAATTTAAGTGAAATTAAACAAAAAACTCTGTTTTCTTAAAAACAGCAAACTCAGTTTTCTTAAAAACAGCATGTGTAACACAAACCTAATTGCATGGAGTGATTTGTAGTGGCTTCTTTTGAATCTCTCTCTGCCATCAATCCTTCCTGTGCACTGGGGCACAGAGGGCTTTGAAGATGATTACCCAAGTCCTCTCAGGGGTGAGATGGATGGTGAGATTTTAAGTGCTTCGTTGTTTCTTTTTTTTTGTGGTGGGAGGGTTACTAGGGATTGAATTTAGGGGCACTCACCCACTGAGTCACATCCCCAGCCCTTTTTTTATATTGTATTTAGAGACAGGGTCTCACTGAGTTGCTTAGGGCCTCACTTTTGCTGAGGCTGGCTTTGAACTCATGATCCTCAGGCCTCAGCCTCCTGCGCCCCTGGGATTACAGGAGTGTGCCTCTTCACTGTTTCTTATTTAAACTTCTCAGCATGGTGCAAGGTTCCCGTAATGCTCAGGCTTTTTTGATTTTTGAGTTTAATGCCAGACCACTCTGAATATTCTCAATCTCATCTGATTTTTATTTTGAAATAAGCTCAGACTTTCAGGAATGTTGCAAAAATAATACAAAGAATTCTCCTGTTCCCTTTATCTATGTTTCCCCAAAGACTAATTGTCTACCTCATTCACCTTCTCATCTCCCTGGGTTTTTGTTTTTCCTTCTTTTCCATTTGGAGGAAGGTTGCAGACACCCGGCTCCCTTGATCCACTAACACCTCAGGGGGTTTTCCTAAAACTGAGGACATCTCTGACATGATGGTAGCACAAAGATCAACATAAGGAAATAAATCTCATACTATTATCTAACTTATAGACTTTAGTCAAATTTTATTCATTGTTTCAAATATGCCCTTTATAACAAAAGAAAAAAAAAATAAAACAAAAAACAATTGCAATGCAGGATCCAGTCCAGGTTCACGGCCGTTTGGTTGTCACGTCTCTTTAGTTGTCTTTATTTGATAACACGTGCCTCTTGTTCCATTCTATGGTATTCCAACCTAAAGTGTGCAGACCCAATCTGAGGAAATATCAGAAGAATCCAAGTGGAGGGGCTTCTATAAAATAACTAGTCTATTGGGGTGGGTTGGATTGTGTCTCCCAAATAGATATCTTGAAGTCCTAATTCCTGGTACCTCTGAATGTGACCTGACTGAAAATAGGGTCACTGCAGATGCATTGTTAAGATGAGGTCATACTTGCTGGGCATGGTGGTACACGCCCGTGATCCCAGAGGCTGAGGCAGGAGGATGGCAAATTTGAGGTCAGACTGGGCAACTTAGACACTGTCTGAAAAAAAAAAGGGTTGGGGATACAGCTCAGTGGTAAAGCGCCCCTGGGGCTCAATCCCCAGAACTAAAATAAAATAAAAAAGATGGGTCATACTGAGGTGGGCTCTGACCCAATATTGCTATGTCCTTCTAGAAAGAGAAGCAGAGACACAGATCCACAGGGGAAGAGTGTCACGTGAAGACAGAGGCAGAGGCTGACAAGCTGTGCTGCCACCAGCAACTGGGAGAGGCAGGGAACAACCCCCCCTTTCTCCCTCCTGCAGGGTTCAGAGGGCAGGGCCCTGCTGACACCTTGACTTTGGACTTCTAGATGTCTCCCAAAGTGTGAGACTACATGTTCCTACTGTTTGAGGCCATCCAGTTCATTCAATTTGTTAAGGTGGCCCAGGAAATGAGCATACCTGTGCTTGTCAAATGCTGATGTCACAAAACATACATGCAAAGACAGGGCTTTTTAGGAAGACTAAAGAGCCACGGCAATTGAATGTAACCCATGACTGGAATTTTCTTTTGCTCTAAAGGACGTCATTGAGATGCCTGGTGAAGACTAAATAGGGTTTTCAGATTGAATAATAATATTATTGTCAACGTTAAGAGAATTCCCTTTTCTTCTTTTGTGGTGCTGGGGATCCAACCCAGGACCTCATGCATGACAGGCAAGTGTGCTACCACTGAGTCACCCTCCCAGCCCCAAGCATTTCCTTTTTAAGAAACACTCATTGTGGGGGCTGTGGCTGTGGCTCAGTGATAGAGCGCTTGCCTACCACATGCGAGGCCCTGGGTTTGATTTTCAGCACCACATAAAAATAAATAAAATCAAGGCATTGTGTCAAATTACAACTTAAAAGAAATTAAAAAGAAACACTTATTGAATTTTTTAGGGTAAAGGAACATCATGCCTGCTATTGACTTTCAGCTGGTTCAGAAGTCACAGCAAGTTATTTTGTAGATATTGACAAAGTGACTAAAGTTTAGGGGTCAAAGACCCAGAAGAAGGATCACGATACTGAAGAACAATACTGGTACTGCCTGACTTCCAGGCTTACTGTACAGCTGAAGTAGTTAAGACAGAGTGGTTTGTGAGAGAACAAAGAAACCAGTGGAACAAAATGGCCCAGAAATAGAGCCACATGAATGTAGTCAACTCATCATTGACAGAGAATCGAAGACTACCTAAGAAGAGTTTTCAACAAAAGGTGCTGGAACAACTGGACACGGAAAGCCTTTCCAAAATAAAGCCTACTAATTTAAATTTGACAATGATTTAAATTATTATTTAATTTTAATAGCTTCGAATAATAAAATTTTAACACTTAAGTTTTTGATGCAATGTTTGCTGGTCAAAATTCCAGTCCATAAGTATAAAAGAAATTTAAATACAACTTAAAAAACAATTTTTTTTTTTTGGTTAGGTTTCATAGCACTTCGGCTTCCAAAGTTAATGAAGTTCCAAAGTGCATTAAGCATTTTGGGACGCGGCTATGGCAGCTGCCTATGAGAATACTAATATTTAAATATTTACGTAATTTGAGTTAGGCATGTACAGGTATTCTTTGCTCATTCTTCCAATTCTTCCTAAGTCTGAAATTTTGCCAGACTGCAGATAAAGCAACAGCAAGGCATGGTAGTTTGTAGCTACAATCCTAGCAATTCAGAAGGCTGAGGCAGGAGGATTTAAGTTCGAGACTAGGCTCAGCAACTTAGTGAGACTCTGTCTCAAAACATACAAAGGACTGGGCATGTAGCCCAGTGGGAAAGTGCCCTTAGGTCTTAGTACCATGATATTAATCAATGAAAAATAAAGAAAAAACACCTTGTAGTCTAATTGATTACTGAGTTAATGATTCACAGCCACCAATCTGGTTTGTGTTACTTTTGAAATCAGGCTTTGCGTCTCTCTGTCTCTCTCTCCATGGTGGTTGGTATAAAGTACAACTTGCCTCTCACTTTGCAAGATCTATCCCAACAAACTCAGACTCTCAGCAGCTTTGTCCATGTGTTAGGCCCTTGCAAGGTCTCAGGGCTTATCTCCTATTCTCAGTCATGGAGGACCTTTACTAAGCAACCTTAGGGGAGTGGGCGTGGTGGTGCAATCCCAGAGACTTGGGAGGCTCAGGCAGGAGGGTTTCAAGTTCAAAGCCAGCCTCAGCAAATTAGTGAGGACTTAGGCAATTTAGCGAGCCTGATTAGTATGATGAAAATATGTAATGGAACAGCTTGGACTTCTTTCCTGGGCTTTCCAGATGACATCCTGATCAAGGGCAGGCAAACTCACATAGCCCAGAGGCAAGACAGCAAAGGTATACTTCTGTTCCTGTTAGAGTAGAGTAGGAGAACTGTGTGAGTCAGTTTTCCGCTACTGTAACAAATTCCACATATGAATCAACTTAAAGAGATGGAAGTACATCATGGAGGGAGCATGCTACAGAGGAGGCCTGTTCACTTCATGGCCAGGAATAGAGAGGAGAAAAAGGAAGAGACAGGTATCCTACAATCCCCTAGGAGGGCACACCCTCCATAACCTCAAACCTCCCAGTAGAGCCTGGCTGTTAAATATTCTACTATCTCCTAATAGTGCCAATTTGGAGACCGAGCCTTTTAGCACCTGGGCCTTTGGGGGAATATTCAAGATCTAAACTGTAGCAAGAGGATTGGGCGGGGGGTGGGGGAGCATTGGCCAGGTCAGTAGTGGCACAGGTGTCAGGGACCTTGTGGATTTCCTCTAGGAAAAATGCCACCTCTGTGATTCTTATTGCATTTCATCTCTCTGCCTGATTACTCTGACAATCTGCAGTCATTCTCCATGACAACCTAGCTTACACACACACACACACACACATAACTCAAACAGATGAGTTATTGTGGGTACTGTAGGAATCAGCCTTCTGCATCTTCCAAGTCTTTGTTGATGGCACTAAGCTTTTGTGAGGATCAGAGGAAAAAACTTGTAAGAAGGTCTGCACATTGCAAGAGCTTGATAAGCGGTAGCTATCATCATTGTTATTGTTTTAACCAAATTTGGGTCAAATTTTATATTATTTCCACTTTCCTTTTTGAAGTAGCATATTTCACTGATCCTAAGAAGCACACTGTTTCACACTTTAACATCTCTGAAATCGGGATGTAATAACATTTGATGGTGTATTATGATTGCCATCAAATTGGATTAAGGTTGAGTTTATTCACATGGGGATTTTGACTTGCGCCTGCCAGTCACTTTGGGGCAGACTCAAATGAAACTAGAGTTTGGGATACCCTCAATTGCATATCTCTTTCAGGTCCCTAGAAGGGACCTTTTCCGGCTTCATGTGATCATGGTTTTTAAATTTTGCAAGAAAAATATATTTTGCACTTTTTTTCTTAAAGGCCAGGTTATATAACCTTTGGACTCTATCCCTGCCAGGGAACTCATAATACTATGAGACTACCTTAAAATAAATTCTGTAAATGACTGTACAAGTAGTACCCACAAGTCGGAACCAACTTGAGTTTCAAATTACCAGGGGGAACTATTTTCTCTTCCTCCACTCAGTGGTAAAATTCAAGCGTGCAACTTTTCTTGCTGTTCTCTCTGCATGTCCTTTTCTTCCTCTATCTTTTCTATATTTATTACTTATCCCTATAGGGAGGGGTTTAGTGTCTTTGCAGTATCTGGGGTCTAGTAGACTCCCATTTGAAGTGGTTTTCTTTCTTAGTGGCACATTCAGCAATGGCACATTTTACAATCAGTGAGGTATTAGGTTCCATGAACATAGTATGCTATAGGGTACAGCTGCTCCTTGACTTACAATGGGGTTGTGCTTCAATAAACCCATACTAAATTGAGAATATCATAAATCAAAAATGTACTTAAACCAGGTGCAGTGGCGCGCGTCTATAATCAGCGGCTCTGGAGGCTGAGGCAGGAGGATCCTGAGTTCAAAGCCAGCCTCAGCAAAAGGGAGGCACTAACTCAGAACCTGTCTCTAAAATACAAAATGGGAAAAAAGGGCTGGGTGTGGCTCAGTGGTCGAGTGCCCTTGAGTTCATACCCTCATTAACCCCCCCCCAAAAAAAAACACATTTAATACACCTAATTTATGGAACATCATAGCTTAGCAACACAGTTCACTCTAGAGTACTGGTAGTTTATTTTTGTGATCAAGTGACTGACCAGAAGATGCAGCTTATTGTTGCAGCCCAGTATGGTATGAATATATCGTACCACTTATCACTAGCCAGGGAAAAGATCAAAATTCAAAACTTTGAGATACAGTGTCTACTGAATTTGTATCACTTTCACAACACTCTGAAAATTAAAAATCAGAAATCAAAATATGGTAAATCAGGGATGGTCTGTACTCAGGCTGGATCCCGCTGAGACCTGCAAAAGGTTGTGGAGTTTGGACAACACTGCCCCCTAGAGGTCCCTCTGGAATCCGAGTGGATTAGCCCCTTAATGACAACCAAAAGGGAGTTAAAAAACAAAACAGGAAGTGTTTGGGGACGTTGAAACAGATGCCTGGTCACTTGCTTTTATTTGCATGGAAAATAAATAAAAATTCAGCCCAGAGATAGGGTTATCTGCTTGAAGACCGGAAGTGGTTGGAGGTGAGTCCCTCCAACTGAGGGACCGAAGCCAGACTGAGGGTGAGGCTATGGGCCCTCACCACTAGGGAGAGAAGAACGTGGCAGAGTGGACCAGGTGAGTGGGCAGGGCCTAGCTGTGAGTTCATGCTGCCTGTGTGGATTCAGCTCGCCCCTCCCAGGGACTGTATTAGATTAAGGAAGAGAGGGAGAGAGGGGTGTTGCCTGACATGGAAGAAACTAGGTCATCAGTGACTCAGCTCTGTTCATGAACTCCTCCAGAAGAGCTGGTTATGGCAAGCAGTGCAGGAGAGTGGAAGGGTTTGCCCAAGCCAAGTAGGAGCCAGTGGAGCTGTTGGAATGGCAGTTTTATAGGTGGGATAGCTACCTGCCTGCCTGCGGGGAATTTCAGAGAAATTGGGGGGAAAGTAAGGATTTCTCATAAATAACCTCACCATATGGCTTCAGTCATTCCCACATACAGATCAACCTCCCAAACCCATCGCACTTTCCACCTTATTCTACACAACTTCTGCTTGTACCATATGCTATAGCAGCCACTGTCCACGTGTGGCTCTGGAGCTCTTGAAATGTGACCAGTGTGACTGAGAAACTGAATTTTAAATGTTATCTAATTTTCATGGATGCGAAATTTTGATATTGAAGCAACATAAGGGCTAGAGATATGGCTCAGTGGTAGAGTCCTTGCTTGGAGTGTGTGAGGTCCTGGATTTCATCCCCAGCACTGCAAAAAGACAAGACAAAACAAAACAGACAAACCCACAAAAACAAACAGACAAAACTCCAAAATACCCGAAGCAGCATAAAACATTTGTCCTGTCAAACTCATAAGAAAAACTCAAAAGATTTTATTTGTATTGAAAATTCAGAGTTTATTTTCAATATACGTAATACGTCTTTGACCATCATGATGTTGGTAACACTGGGTTACCAGGAGTTACTTAACTTGGACAGGTGAAGTTTTGAAACTGATATCCGTTTGCTTCAAAGTCAAATGAATTCTTCCAAAAAAGGTGAACCAGTTATGTCAATTTGAACGTGAATATCAAAGGAAAACAATTTGGGGGGTCCTAAATTCAGGAAAACTTTTAAGTATGTTTGAAATAACTTGGATATGTGAGTCTACTGTATTCAAGTAAAAATTTTATGAAATCTTAATATGTATAGATCAAGTATTTGAGATGAAGATATAGTATCTGAATTGAGATTGGCTATCAGGGTAAAATACAGATTAGAAGACTTAGCACCTCACCCAAAGTAAAATATCTCATTAATGATTTTAAAATATAGATTTTTAAAAAAATAATGATGAAATTATAAGATATTTGATAGGATGAGATAATTAAAATGTATTATTAAAATCATTTTCACCTGTTTATTTCCCTCTTTATAAAAATGTGGCTCCTAGCTGGGTATGGTGATGCACATCTGTGATCCCAGCAACTCAGGAGGCTGAGGCAGGAGGATCAAAAGTTCGAAGCCAGCCTCGGCAACTTAGACAGACCCTGTCTTAAAATAAAAATAAACACGGTTGGGGCTGTAGCTCAGTGGCAGAGTGCTTGCCTGGCACTTGTGAGGCTCTGGGTTTGATCCTCAGTTGCACATAAAAACAAATAAATAAAATAAAGGTATTGTGTCCATCTACAACTAAAAATATTTAAAATAAAAAAATAAAAATAAACAAGGTCTGGGGTATAACTTAGTAGTATTGTACCCCAGGGCTCAATCTCTGGTACTGGAAAAAAAAAGTCACTTAACATAAGACCATGTAAAAGTTGCATAAATATTTACGGAGGAAGAGGATCTACTCTTGGAGGGAGTTTTTCTCTAGGACTGAATTCCCAAAATAGTATGTAAAGCTGCAATGCCACTTCCTCAGGGTGACAAATCACCCTCTCTCCCCCATGTTCTTCTCTGGCTCACCATCAGCTCAACGGCAAGGGGTGACCTCAGACCAGTCTCTTGATTTCCTCTCTCTCCTCCTTTGTTTCCCTCTCCAACACTTAAAGCACCACTGATAATCATAAAGTTGCAACAACTTGCCTTCATAATCTAGTTAGCTTTGCCAGCTAGTCTTTTGAGTTTTAAATTGTGTTAGGTCTATTTATCTATTTATTTTATTTTTTGGTGGTGCTGGGGACCAAATCTGGGGCCTCATCTCATGCATGCTAGGCAACTGCTTCATCTCAGAGCTACAGCCACAGCTTTGTGCATTGAATCTCATACATTTTTTCCTGTCTCGAATGTCAATAAGAACTCTAGTTGCAGAAAACAAAAACAAAGCACTTCTGACTTGGCCAAAGGAATTCAGTAGTTAGTTGTTCATCTGCTTTGAAAATCCCTTCTCCTAAGATGCAAGGTGGCTTTTGGGTCCAATCTCAGAATTAACCTAAGAGCCTGACTCCCCATGGTGTAAATTACCTTCCACTTGCTGGAGGAGTGGAAGAAAACGGCGCAGAATTTCCTTTTGGGCGTGTCAGGGAAAATTAGGTTTTCTGTTGACTTTGCATTGCGACCCATCGATGCTGGGATCTATTCCCGGTCCTGTTCAACCTTTTGTTCAGAATAACCAGTGTATATGATCTAATTAAGCCAGTCCCTTCAGCTGAGAAAACAGCTTGCTTTATGTCTTCACTCTGCTAGCAGATTTCTCTCTTGAACACTTGTGTGCTGTTGTGTCAGGGGACGATTCCCAATGGAGACTGGGCGAGGACACAGTCTAGGTCACCCCTTTCCGTGCTTCTGTTGGGTTGTCCTGGCCAATCCTTCACCTATCACATGGGGTTAGAGAACATTGTGGGAGGTACAAAGTGTGGACTGTTTCTGTCTGATCTTACTAAGGTTTGCTGGATAATTTTTTGGTATATCTCATGAAGCATGTGGGCTATTGTCGTGCTAAAAATTAATTCATTGTTTTTCTGAAATCCAAATTAATCTGGGCATCCTCCTGTGTGTGTGTGTGTGTGTGTGTGTGTGGTGCTAGGGATTGAACCCAGGGTGCATGTGCATACAAGCAAGCATTCCACCAACTGAGCTATAGCCCCAGCCTGCATCCTCCATTTTTATTTGCTGAGTCTGGAAATCCCAGAGAAGATCTTAGATTTGCCCCTGAAGAGTCAACCCAGTGTTTCTCAAAATAGGTGAGATGGTTTAAGGGTTCATTAAAGAATATCTGTGGGGCGTTTAGACATAATCAGAGACCTTCATGGTGCTGGATGGTTCTTACTGAATCATCTTGCGGAAAAGCAATTGAGGTTAGATTTGGATGCCTGTTTTCTTTCTCTCTTTTTCTTCTGCAGTGCTGGGGATTGGACCCAGGGCCTCCCACATGCGAGGCAAGCACTTTAGCACTGAGCTGCACCCCAGCCCATCAATGTCTACTTTCATGTCTTTGATGACATAATGAATTTTATGAAGGAGTCATGCAAACTGTAATATGCTGCTGTACCTGTTTTGCTTTGTTTATCCTTCATTTTGACCCTTTTATAGGCACGTCTGGAATCCCTACCAGGATTGTAAACCCAAAAAAACAGGAACTGTCCTTTATATTGGTGTCCCTAAAGTCCACCTGGGCACCAATGCATGCCAAGAAGTGTTACAGATGATCATGAGGGTGAGATTTAAAGACTTTGGTATAAAAGAAAATGGGGTCTGAAAGCCAGTGGATGTCGCAACAATCTCTCTGGGAGTTCACACTGTGTTCTAGAAGTAAGGCTGGAGACCAATGGGGTTGCCTGGTGTGGAAAGAGAGGTCAACCCTGGCTTATCCAGAGTTGGTTGGAGGCTATTCTCTGGTCTGCTCCAGAACAAATGCTGTGTCCTTGACCCCAACATCAGCAGCCACCTCCCTTACCACCTGTCAGTGAATGCTGCCAAAGGGTAATTGTACCAGGATGTTGTGAGAGGAAGTCTGGTTTAAATAAGGCCCTGGCCAAGTCAGTGGGGGGGCAGCAGTGCCTTTTCCTGTTAATGAAGCCTCATTAGAAACAGCTAGAGCCTGCGCTGAAAACTGGAAGCTCCAGGCCACCATAGTTCTCCTTGCCAAAGGGTGATTAACTGAATGATTGACAGCAGCTGCTCTTTGAGGGTGTGCAGCTCTGCGCAGCGTGCTGTCTGGGGGAAACTGGAGAGTGCACATCCATTCTCCCCTCCATGGCTAGATAGATTCTGGGTTTTGCAACATGCATGGCTATTGAGACACACAATTACCTCCCTTTGATGGCGGACCCTGGGATTTAGGTTTTGGCTGGGGCAACAATCACAGTAACAGGAAAACAAGCAAAGAGAGCGCCCTCGGTGTCCAGTGCATCCAACATAGCTGGGCCAGCCGCGTTTGTCTTTGGGAGCTGCCCTTGTACCCAGGTGTGCAGTTACCAGGCAGCTGCGGAGGAGAAATGGATGCTGTCGCGTTAGGTGGCCTCTTGCCGAAAGCCGAGCCTCAGATGACAAACTGAATTATGCAGAGGTGTTGTGCACGCTGTAAAAAGCCATTCTGCACTGTGAAAAGCCATTCTGCCCCTGTCACTTATTAATACAATTCCTTTGATCCTGCAGACTAGAAAGGAAAGCCAGGTGGAACAATTCCAGCCCCATTTCTTGCTTTGCTTCTTTTTTTAATTCATTTAAACAAACAAACAGGGCTGGGGATGTGGCTCAAGCGGTATCGCGCTCACCTGGTATGTGTGGGGCCCGGGTTCGATCCTCAGCACCACATACAAACAAAGATGTTGTGTCTGCTGAAAACTGAAAAATAAATATTGAAATTCTCTCTCTCTCTCTTAAAAAAAAAAAACCAAACAGATAAATAAATCAATCAATCAAATAAACAAGGTTTCTTTTGCTTGGTCAGCCTTGGTGATCTGGAACCTCAGGTATGGAGGACTTCAACTGTGCCTGTATTTTGGGTACATGCCTCTGTCTGGATTGGTAGCTCACGGGACAAAGACTGTGTTTGGATAGGTTGGTCTAATTCTGCATGAAACTTGACTAAGACGGACAGAAACTTGAGGGGAAGAATTCAGACATTAAGGTTGAGGTTGGGCTTTCTTTCTTTTTTTTTTTCTTTTGTGGTTTTAGAGGCACGATAGGATGCAGGTGGTGGTTTCAATTTTAATCAGAAGGCAGGAGGAGAGCTGGCCTGGGTTGGGGGCAGATGCACAAACTATATTTAACTGGCCTAAGTCCCCCTACCTGAGAGGGCTGGGAAGGGACCCTGGAAGAAAATTCTGAGGCCAAGAGGGCAGTACAACCACAACCTAGTTAGTCTCCCACCGGTTTCATGGCTGAGAGTGACTCAACCATGAGCCAACTCCTCTGTGGGTCTGCACTTCAGTACTCATGCAGAGCACCTGAGAGAGGTCTGGGGACACTGTGACACCCGCCATCATGACACATGCAATCAAGCACTGGGCTAATCCCTCTCCAGCAAAAGTGGGGGTGTTTTGCCCCCACCTCCACCCCGTTGTGCCCTCTGCATGCTATGACTTTTGCCCAAGCAGCCCTTGGATGTTGATAGACCCAAGAATGGTTGACCTTTGATGAGGAGGCAGATGGTATCACATTCAAAGAACCTTCCAGAAACCTGCAAGAATGGCTCCCTGGGCTGGGGGTGTGGCTCCGTGGTAGAGTAGTGAATGCTTAGCATGCTCAGAGCTCTGGGTTCCATCCCAAGCATCAACGGGTTTTAAAAAAGGAAAAGAAAAAGAAAAGTGATGCGTCCACCCACTGGTGATTAAACCCAGGAGGCAGAACTAGAGGCTGCACACAAAGCATTTATTTGGAGAAGGACCAGGGAGGTTGCTCAAGCTACAGGCTACTTAAATGAAATCAGAAGGACGGCCCCCCTCCATTTCCAGGAAGATTTTTCAGCTCTCACTGAACCAACTAGAGAATCCAGCAGGAACTGGAACTCCCCAAGCAGCGTCCATTCAGTTGGTGAGAAAGTACAGGAGGAAGTTTCTCCACTAGCTGAAAAGAAACACATGTGAATCAGAAGCCATCGGTGAGGCACACTGGTAACATTATCACAATAATAGGATTACGGGAAAGGCAGATGGGAAAGAATTTAGAAAAACTGTGCTGGGTTTTAAATCCCTGTTCCATGGCCTTTTGCTGTGTGACCTGGGGCAGATGATTTAACCTCTCTGAGACTTTGTTTCCTGTCTGTACAGTGGGGATGATGGGATGCAGTCCTGGAGGATTTGGGGGGAGAAATGAAGATAACAGGAGTTAGGGCTTCGCAGGCGGCAGGGCAGGCACTCACCAAGTGGAGCACTTCACGTTCCTGGAGTGGATTCAGCCTTACTCACTACTCCTGGTGTTTGTCTAAAATGACTCTGTGTATTTACTCAGATGTTCACAGGCATTCGAAAGAATTAGCTTTGTTCGGAACATCTGGCTTTTATAACCCCAAGAAAGCCATTCGATGAGAAGATGGTTGGAAGGGAGCCTGTGGGTTAGGGTTAGGTGACTTCCATGTGGCTCTCTTGCTTTCCCTCCCAAGGCAGAGCTGACACACTGCTGGAGTGACCGGGGGACCTGGCTCTAGTCCTGGTTCTGCTTCTCCCCTGCATGTCATGGTTCACCCATCTCTTCCAGCCAGGGCCTGGGCATTCTCTTTATGGGGAGGGGGGCGGTGAGCTGCATGATCCCTAACTGTCCCTTAGAGCTTCTGTCCTGCTCCTTTTCCAATATACGGGACCCTGGAGGGACATAGGAGGCTACAGAACTATGAAAACAATCAATAAATAAAGTCCTGGATTTCTGGAGGGAGTTTGGGATGGAGCTAAGCCCTACACTGACGTGGATGACTCTGGAATCCCTATCTATTAAGAAAAGACTGCGTATGTGTTCATGTATTCATGTGTGTGGGGCATGTGATGATGGCAGACCCTGTGCTGGCCAGCCCAAGTGCCATTCCCAGTGCCTGGCCTGCCTTCACTACCAAGACTGGAATAGCCAGTTGCCTTCCTAGTGTCTCTTGCGGGTAGGTATGGAAACATGAACAGCTTCGCTGGACACCTTCTCAAAAAAAATTTTTTTTCTTCACTGATAAAAAGAGAGAGCCACTCAGGGGTAAGAGTTTTTTGCTGCTGCCTCTTCCCTCTCTCTTCTTTTGGCCATGAAAAAGGATGTGATGTCTGGAGCTGTGGCAGGCATTTGGGCAACCACAGGGTAACAAAGATGAAGACCAAAAAAAAGCCAAGATATTGTGTTATGTTGGAAAGATGGAAAGAGCTGGAGTCCTTAGTGAAATCATTGAACAGCCTACATCCCCTATTTTTGAGACTCTGAAATAAATAGGGAGACTCTCAAAATAAAAAATAAAAAGGACTGGGGATGTAACTCAGTGGTATAGTGTCTCTGGATTCAATTCCCAGGGCCACACACACAAAAGTACATATACATCTACACATGCATATATAATATACATGTATGTATATGTGAAAAACTATATGAATGTGAATAGAAAAATCCTGCAAGAACACAGCTAAACTATGGGAGTGGGAATGTGAGTGTGGTGTGGATGGAGGGAGCTCCCGAGTGATTTTTTTCCTTTTAATCTTAATCCATCCTCCCTCCCTGCCTCCCTTCGTGTTTTTGTACTGGTATTGAGCCCAGGACACTTAACCACTAAGCAACATCCCCAGCTTTTTTTTTTTTTTTTTTTTTGCATTTTATTTAGAGACAGCACCTTGCCGAGTTCCTTAGGGCCTCTCCAAATTGCTGAGGCTGACTTTGAACTTGAGATCCTCCTGCCTCAGCCTCCTAAGCCCTTGGGATTGCAGGTATGTGCCACCACACCCTTAATGACTGGTATAAAGTTTGGGGAAAAAATAATGTTTAATGCACGCATGTGCATTCCCTGTGCGTGAAGAGGAGCCGCCACGTACCCGCTCTCCTCCCGGTCCAGCAGGGCGTGGTAGGACGCCACGTCCTTCTGCAGCTGGCACTTGCGGGCCAGCAGGTGCGCGCGCTCCTGCTGCTGCTGCTCGGCCTCCGTGCGGATCTCGCGGAGCTCGGCCTCCAGTCGGCCCACCACGGCGCCCAGGTTCTGCAGCTCCATGTCGTGCCAGTGCTTGGCATCATGCAGGGTGTTCTCCAGGCCTCGTTTCTACGAAAGAGCAACCTGGTTCACGCCCAGGGCGGACAGGCCGGGTCCTGGAGGGGCGGGGGTGCAGAGCGGGAGGAGGGTTGGGCTGCCTTGGCCGGGGCTGCCCAGTCCTCAGGACAATGGCCTTGACTGTTTGGATACTGATGGGCAAACGTCTCCGTGGACTCACGGAAAAATTAAGAATTGTCAGGAGGCCAGGGTTTGGTTTAGTGTGATTCGATCTGTCTGTCCATCTATCTGTGCATATATATATTTAATGGCAAGGAGGGGGAAGAAAGGAAAAAAGGCAGGGGTGGGGGGAAGAGGAAGGAAAGGAGAGAGAAGAGAGGACTCACAAGATGTTTTTTAAAGAAAAATCTCCTCTAGTCCTGGAATGCTGCCGGAGCCCTTGCCCTCTAGTGCCTGAGGCCGGGCCATCCATCCTTAGGTTAGAACCGGTGTCCTCCAGCGCCCTCTCCCAGATCACTGCAGTTGGAATGGAGTCTCTGGCCTTCCACGCTCAGCATTTCCTTCTAGTATTTCAGTAGCATGTTCCAGCTCGTTCACTGTGGGCTTCTCACTGAGCCCCACCCACTCTGAGCCACCAGCCTGGGGTGCTGGCTGGTTGGCCTCCACCTCACTTGAAATTTTAGTAGTCTTCCCTAGGCTGATGACTCCTTCCTGGGAACCTCTGGCACCCTGTCCCCCCAGCTGTGGGCGGTACTGAACTTCTTCCTGGAAATACATTCTCAGACCTCAGATCAAGGTATTCCAAATGGCGCCTTGTGGTTTCCTTCAGAATCTGTTGGCCCCCTGGGTTCTGAATCAGTGGGAGCTCAAAGCTCTTTCTTCCCTTGGAAATGCAATCATCACTCTCTCTGGGGCTTCCCTCCTGTATGGGCTGGGAGATTTTCACATTTGTGTCTTCTCCTTCCCAGACTCCAGGACCCAGGATCAGACGCTCATCATCTTTCTCCTGGGGTCAGTTTAGTGGCCTCTTTGCTCATCTCCCTGCTTCTGTGAACATTCCCCACACAGCAAGCACAGTGTGTGTCCAGAGCCCAGGTCCGGGCTTCTGTCTCTTCTGCTTCACCTCATCCACAGCTCCACAGCAGGGGACTGAACTCACAGAAGATCACTTAGTCCCCAGGTCTCTGGAGACTTGAAGGGACTTGTTGGATTTCTAAACCCTCCAGAAAGCAAAATGGCACCTGTCTGTGGCTTTTGTGCCTGACTTCCTCCCAGTCCTGGTTTAGTGAATGTTGAGTAGACTTCAGTCTGCAGCATTGGGGCTTGCATTTGTGGCAAAGAGGATTGAAAGTCCAGCCAGCATGGCCATCTGAAGTTTAGGTGGGCAGTGGGGACTTGGGGTGCACATTTGTCCCAAAAGTTAGGACCACAGGGTCTAAATGAGGTCACCGGGTGGCTGATCATGCCAACTTGGGGAACTGAACTATTAGTTATAATTTTATATGATAAATAATAATAGATGCCATTTATTGACTGACCCCTCTGTGCTGGGCACAGCACTAGGGCTTGACATGCATTACCTAACGAATCCTTCTGGTCACTTCATGAGGTAAATTACTATTCTGATCTTACAGTGGATCACATTTCCAAAGGCAGCTGCTACCATTATCACCATCCCACACGGTCTTTCTCAATGTGACCTTGTCACTGCTATTCCATCAAGAGGGGGGTTTATCTCCTTTCCTGTTGGAGCTGGCTGGTCTTGTCATTGCTTTCATCAAGAGAATGTGGGTCTGAGCCGTATTCAGGGACTTTGAAACCCAAGTGTCAAGAGGCCTGGTAGCTTCTGTGCTCCATCTCTGAGGGAAGCCAGATGCCACATCAGAAGTCCAAGTAGACTTTTGAGACTTTGAGACTCTATGAGATGAGAGACCCCAGCTAGCTACCCGGAGAGGTCACACAGCTAGAGAAGGAGATGCGTAACCAAACCACCACACATGTGAGTTGAAGAAGCCACTCCTGGGTGTCCTAGCCCCGACAGGTGCCCTTGGAACAGAGAAGAGCTATCCCTGCAGAACTCTGCCTAAATCACAGGAGGAGGGAACAAATGATTCCCTATTGTCATAAGCCACCAGATAGATATGCCAAACAGAGTGGACCCTCACTTGAGGCTTAGAGGGGGTCACACAGCCACACCCCCTCTAGCATCTGAGCAGCAGTCCCCAATCCCATAGGACTGCTGTACCTACTAGAAAAGTAGAGTCAGAGGTGGACGCCGTGGTGCATGGAGCCCTGCAGACCCCAGCCCTAACTCTGCCCATCTCTACCTTCTCTGCCACACTGACCAGGAGGCCTGCGGCTGACTCCCTCCCACGTGGGGGTGATCACCCTACCTGCCACCCACTTCCATGCCGAGCTCTCTCATTTCTGGGGTTATATCAGTTCCTCCACTGAAGTCCCTTGGGGACTAATTAGTCTTGTGTCCTCAAAGCACTTGGTTCAGTTCTAGGAATCTAATATGTCTTTCAATGTGAGGCATGGAGTAGGAAGGGCACGTGCATGTGCATTCTCTCATGGGATCCTCCCGGAAACACTGAGAAGTGGGTGGATCGTGACTTCACCCCCGTCTTGCAGAAGGGAAAATATGATGCAGGAATTGGCCATTTACATAGGTGCTGAGCGGTGGAGCACACCTGGCTGATTCGTTACTCTTGCTTTTGCTGTCCTCAGATCCTTTCCTCACATCCCCTTGCCTTGACGCAGATCCTGTTATTGGCCTTGCTGGACTCCAGAGCCTCTCAGCTGCACGAGGATTACATGCACCAACTCCTTTACACACTCGGACGTGCACCGACAGTGCTTGAGGGTAGAGCAATACAAGGGCTCCCGGAAGTGGCACCTTGGAGGAGCTATGCCTGACTCACCCCAATAGAACTTCAGTCCTTTGGGGACTGCAGCATTATTAACACAGGTGGCCACTGGTGTCTGCAGGGGGATGGTTTCAGGACAGCTGGGGAGACCAAAATCTGTGGATGCCCACGTCCCTTAAGGAAAATGGTGTCATATTTGCATATAACTTATGCAACCCTCCTGTCTTTTATCCCTAACCCATGTACATGCTCTGTGCATTTTTGTTATACTGTATTGTTTAGGATGCAACAAGGAAAAAAAAAACCGTACATATGCAGTACAGGTGCAATTTTTGTTTTCAGAATATTTTCAGTCCAGGTTTAGTTGGATCCACTGATGTGGGACCTGTGGGTACAGAGGACTGACTATAATGACTTTCATAAAAATTAATTAACTGCAAGAGTCCCGCCTGCAGAGCACAATGAGTCTGGGAGCAGGTCTTAGGCTGAGTTCTTCAGAACTAGAGCTTGGGACAAGGATATTGGAATTTCAGACAACCTGTCATTCCTCCTCCTATAAATAACAGATTGTTCTCAGGAAAAGGAGGGGAGAGGAAAGCAGAACAGGGAAGGGGAAGGTGCTGAGTCGGGACCTGGCTCAGCTGGAAAGCTCTGGAGTGTGAACCTTTCCACCTTGGAGCAAGTGGGCTGGGCTTTTACACCCCCCTGTCAGGTCAGGTCAATCCTGACCTCTGGGGTCAGGATCCTTCTGTCTGATGAATGGCCATTCTCTGGGGATGAGGCTGCTGAAAAGGGGCAGCTGTGGGTGTTAGCCACCAACATTCCCAGCAGCATCCTACTAAGGGATGTCTTGGTGGGCACTACGGTGTCCACTGTACTTGTTAGGATTCAATCTTTGATGATCCTTGGGAGTCAGAAGACCTTTCAGACTCCAAAGTCGTGTGCCGTGAGATGGGATTCCTTTGCAAACCGTGACCCATGTGCATGATTAAAGTCTGTCAGTCGAGAGTTATAATTAACACAAGCAATGCCAGGGCTCTTCTTGGCCACTTACCAGAGCCCGCAAGGATTCCGTCTCGGCCTGGAGGCTCTGGACTTGGCACGAAGTGTTGTGTAACTCTACCCTGAGGGTAGCGGCCAGCTTCTCTTCCTGGGTCTGGGACACGCAGGCCACCTCTGTGTGTTGCTGTGGAGAGGCAGGTCTCAGGGTGAGCAAGGATGAGTCAGGAGCCTGGATCCCTCTCCCTTCCCAGGCTTCCTAATCCCCTGATTGCCTCTAACCAGAGGAAACACCCTGTCCAATTTAAAAATCCCCCTCCTCATCGGGGTGTGGTGGGGCATGCCTGTATCCAAAGGGCTTGGGAGGCTGAGGCAGGAGGATTGTGAGTTCAAGGTCAGCCTTAGCAACTTAATGAGGCTCTAAGCAATTTAGCAATCCTGTCTCTAAATAAAATATCAAAAAGGGCTGGGGATGTGGCTCAGTGGTCAAGCATCCCTGAGTTCAATCCCCAGAACCACCACCACCACCAACAACAACAAATCCCTCTTCTTTACTGGCTTCCTCACCAGTACATAAAAAAGTTCTATTTAGTTTAGACATAGAATGCAAATGAAATAACCTTCTAAAGACTAGATGGTAGACAATCTCCTTTTCTCCTTGTGCCCTAATTAAACAGTTCTCCTGTTTCCCATTTCTCTCACCTCCTTCCAGCCGTATTTCATATAGTTATGTGTTGATTAATGATGGGGATATGTCCTGAGTAATGTGACATCAATCTATGCAGTTGTGTGAACAGCACAGAATGTCCCTTACAAACACCAAGATGGCTTTGATGTCACTAGGTGAGATAATCTCATGGGATCACCATTGCATATTGGGTCCATCATCTGCTGAAATATTGTTATACGGAGCATGGTTGTATTTGTAAAATAAATATGGATCACTCCCTCCCTTGCTTTAGCACAGTACTTACTACATCTTGAGAATTATTCTACATCAGTTTATAGAGATAGATTACATTATTTTCTTTTAAATTATACATATATATATACACACACACACACACACACACACATATGAGGCAAGCACTCTACCACTGAGCTACACCCCCATCCCAGAATACATTCTTTTTAATGGCTGCATAGCCTTGTCTTGTTTGGAAGAACTGTAATTTATTTAAAAGTCCCTACTAATGGATATTTAGATTGTTTCCAAATTTCCCCCATTACAATGGTGCAAAGAATTACCTTCCATTCCTCATTTTACACCCCAAGGTATGTCTCTCTGAGGGGGCATTTCTCTGGTTACATTGCTGGCTTAAAGGGCATGTATTTGTGATTTTTGGAGAGCGCTTCCAAATTGTCCTTCAGACAACCTGTCATCCCTTCCAGCTCCAGAAGACAGTGCCAGCTGCCCCCACATCGTCCTTAGATAAGGGATCATCCATCCTGATCTCCATTAATCTGATAGTCTCTGTTTCCTTGTGAAAACCAACTATGAAAACAAGAAGTGAGAAATGCAGATTCCTGGGGTCCTCTTTGCTGGGAAAAGGTGAAAAATGAGAGCTCACCCCCTCATTTTCTTCAATGCAGTCTGATGGACTGTCTCCCAGTCAATGATGTGGGAGGGGGAAAAATCCCATTTTCTCCTCTAGGTTACTGACTTCCTGAATTTACTATTTTTTTCTTTTGCCACATATGAACATTATTTATAGAATACAAAAATAGTCCAATCTCCTTGCCTGGCTGAGATACCCCACGCTGAGAGGCTCTTATCTCAGTCATAGTATCTCCAGCTCTTGCTGTTCAAAGGCTTCAAAGAGCTCCCAAGAGTGACCATTGAAGGCCTGGGAGTGGCTGAAGGAGAGCAGAGGTGGGGCCAGCTCTACTGGTCAGCCAATGGCCATCCTTCAGTCCCCCAAAGTCTCCCTGCCCACAGAATGCAGGCGACAGTGAAAGAAGAATGATAATCGTATGAGTACCTCCTTGGTCACTCCGGGGCATCCATTTTTTTTTTATGATTATAGAAGCTTTTTAGAAGCTTAAAAGCATGGAAATATGGCTGCATATGTTTTCTATATGTTAAAAGTAACAATAGCCAACCAATGGGTGTGTGAAAGCCACTGGGAGCTAAAGGCCACTATGGCTAATTAATATGCATAAGGTGCTCACTCTGGGCCGAGCATCATGTTAACAGCCTTAGGTCTATTTTCTCATGTAACCTTGACAACCCTGTAACGCAAATGCCCTTATTATTCTCATTGTCCCCGAGGAGACAGTGGTGCAGAGAGATTGAGTTATTTGCTCCAGATCAGATGGCCCATAGGGACAGGACCAGGAGGCAAATCCAGCAGGACCCCAGAGCTTGGCTTCCAACCAGTATTGAATGCTGCTGCCTCTGCCAATCCATCCATTGAAGACCTTTGAAATGGGAGGGGCCTTCCCCTAAAACTAGGTGGATTGCTCTGTTCTTACACATTATTGAGCAAGAGCATCACCTGGGATCTCAAAGATGCAGGCTCTGAGGCAGGAGATTGTTGGGGACCGCAAAACAAGTCAAGGTGGTGCCTGGCAGTTTGCCAGGAGGAGTGGTTTGTGAGGCAACGCCGCCGAGCCATTTCGATGGTGGGGATTCCTTATTGGCTGACTGCTGTATCTAGATGATGCTAATTGAGTCAAGCTGTGTGTAATCAGTTAGGTATATATACCTCTGCTGTTCCGCAATAAAGCGGTCCCCACTACCTTGGATTCCTGCTACCTTGAGTTCTCGCTCAGTTCCCGCTGAGTTCTCCTGCAATAAAGCAGTTCCTGCTTCAACCTTCAAGTTGCTTGTCACCTCCCGGTTATTTTGCCCAGCCAGACTGCAGCAGGAGATTCTGAGCCAGACCCAGGAATCTGCATTTCTCACTCTCAGGTGACACCAGGTCCATGGAAGCAAAGTTCTAGATTGCTATATAAACTGATAAGACAGCCTCACCTGCCATTGATAGGAGATAACTGAAAAATTAATAAAATCAAAAACCAATACTCTTACATTTTAGCCACCATTGTCTGCTAAACTGCCAAGTCTCTAGGTCTATTTTTCTATTTGTTGAAAGGTGAGATTAATAACAGAGGTGTTAAAGACCTGCCAGCATTGGACAGACTTTCTTCTAGTTTAATCCTCAAAGAGAGAAAAAAAATTCATTTGGTCACTCTGAGCTCCAATGTCATCTAATATTGTATCCCATGCCTCAAATCAACAGAGTGCAAGTGAGTAGTAGCTTTAACTCACCTAAAAGTACTTGTTTTTTTCCAATGGATTTTTAGATTCATATTTTCTGGTTATTATAATAACTCTATTTCTATTTCCATTTCAACCCATTGCCTCCAGATTTCTTCTCTTGGATCAAGTAGTAGGTGTGCTATCTTAGTCCCTGAGGATGGGTACAGGACCCTGTAGGTAGGTACTCAGGGCAGCTGGTGGAGTGTGTGATGAAATTCAAACATATTGGTCCCCAACCTTTGAAACCAGCTTGAAATCATGGCTCCTCTGTGCAGGAGCTGAGCTGCTCATGTTTGCACTCCATCTATATTTCTGGGGCAGGAGAGCAAATGATGATGATATGATGATGATGATGATGATGATGATGATGTTGTTGTTGTTTGGTGGTAGTACGGGGGATAAAACATTCTAAAGACTAGATGCTCCATCACTGAGCTACATCCCCAGTCCTTTTTATTTTTTTATTTTGAGATGGGGGTCTAATCTGCTCAGCCTGGCCTTGAACGTGCAATCCTCCTGCCTTAGCCTCCTGAGTCACTGGAATCACAGGTATGCACCACTCACCATGCCTGGTACATATGTGTATTGTAAAATAAAGATTTTCAAATTTCAAAAATTTTAATCATAATCAAGTATTTGAGATTTAGCCTTTTGGGGATACAAGTGTAGGAAGAAAAGGGAAATAGAGCCATCTCCAAACCTGCCCCACTTTGCTGACCACCTTTGCCATTCTTCCAACAGCCTTGGCCATGACTCTGAACTGGAAGAAGTGCCACCAGCCTTAGGGAAGAGTGGATGCTCAGGAGGAAGCAGAGGGTGGGGAGAGCGGTGAAGGTCCCAGATGCTAAACTAGCTGGTGGATTCTTGGCAGATCTTGTACCCAGCATGGCCACTCGGGGGTTGCAAGGTGACTTCTGCCTTCCCCCAAGCAGTTGCTCTGTGGGTTTGAGCAAGTCACCGGAGCTCTCTGGTTTTGGCAACTGGTGAACAACATCCTTCTAAGAACGTTGTTCTGCTGCAGAGAGCAACTGCCTGTCTGGGCTCTTACGCACTTCCCAGATTTCACAAGAACATACTAACCTCACTGTGTTCCCTGTCACAGGCAAAGGGGAAGCAGTGGTCCCCTGGAGGCCCAGGGGCTCCTGGTCTTAGCTTATAGAAGAGAAGGGAACGTTGGTTGGTTTGGAAAGATCCTGAGAGAAGTCTGGCAAAATTTTCAGTCCTCAGGACAAAGGCATCCCCAGGCTCATATCCCAACAGATACCTCTTGCTTATTTTTATTTTTGACTTTTTTTTTTGTGGTTTGGGGGACTGAATCCAGGCCTTGCACATGCAAGGCAAGTGCTCTACCACTAAGCTCTACCCCAGCCCTTTTTTTGTTTTGTTTTTGTTTGAGACAGGGTCTCACTATGTTGCTCAGGCTAGTCTCAAGCTCCTGGTGTCAAGTGATAGTCCTGCCTTAGGCTCCTAAGTGCTGGGACTTACAGGTAGGTGACACTATGTCTGGCTCACCTGCTCCTTCTAACAATGAATCAGAATTCCTCCGTATTTGTGATCTGTGTAGTTCAGCCTAGCAGTTGAGAGCATTGATGGCAGTACCCATCTAGACCTGTCAAGTGCACAGAACAGTGACTGGCCTTTGCTAAGTGCTCAATAAATGCTCTGATGGCACTGCTTTCCTGGGTGTCTCCTTCTGCCCTGGGGAACAGTGGCTTTTCTATCCATTCCTTCCTCCTGTCCCTACCCTAGCAACCTCCACATTAGATTGGGGGTACCTTGTATGTAGAGGCAACCTCTCCCCTGTTCCCCCCGCCCCCACCGGGGGATCCTAACATGGTTTTTTACAACTAGAATATGCTTGACAGTTTCTTTTTTCTTTTCTTTCTTTCTTTGGAACTATGAATTGAACCTAGGGGCGCTTTACCACTGAGCCACATCCACAGCCTTTTCCATTTTTTTTTTTTTTTAATTTTGAGACAGGGTCTTGCTAAGTTGCAGAGGCTGGCTTTGAATTTGCAATCCTCCTGTTTCAGCCTCCCAAACCACTGGGATTCCAGGTATGCACCACCAGACCCAGCAATTTTTATTGAATGTCTACAGTTTGTGCCAGGTACCTGCTAGGAACTGGAAGAAGAGGAGAATATACCAGGGATGGAATTAGACCAAATCTTCACATTAGAAGGATCAGTTACCATTATTACAGCAGTTGAATATCACTTTACAGTCATGGGATGTTATGTGTTTAGTTAAGGACAGCTGTTGACAGGTAGCACACATATTCCTAATCTCCCCTAGCTAGATGTAGGATTTATTTGGGAAAAGGCTGGATGGCATTCAGTCTACTCTGGTGACACGGGTCCTCCTCAGCAGGAATTGAAAAGAAGTGTGTATCTCACTGGGTAAAACTTCATTACGGGCAGAACAGCTGGCCTGAGTAGGCAAGCATAATTTTCTCCTTGAGTTTATATAAGAACTGCCTGGCCACCTATTAAAAAATGTGGGAAAAAAAATAAAAAAGAACTGCCTATCTGTTGAAGCTGCTCTTTTTTGGGGCATAGGAACAAGTCTCAGCCTCTTGAGAAAGCTGCTAAATACAGATGAGAAAATGGCTTTGTGGACTCCCAGTCCGCCTGGGTCGTTAGAAAACACACTATATTGATCAAAGTAGCAGAAGAAGCTCAGCCATGAGGGAGAAGAATAGATTCTCCTTTTTAAAATAATTGTTGGAGAAATCTGAATTAAAGTATTTTTGTAATAACCCTTCCTCACTGGCTAACCTATGACTTGAAAACTAGTTTAGTACCATAAACTAATTAAAAATGACAAATAACTGGGGACATATATGCAACTTATATCATAGGACCAACCACGACAAATCAGTAATTAAAAAATACAAAATCTGGTGAAAAATGGGCAAAAGATAAGAGCCAGTAGTACATACAGAAGCAAATATGTATGAAGCCTAGTATATAAAAAGATGTTCCACCTTCCTTTTGGGAAATACAAAATAGAGATAGAATGAATAAGCATTGTTTACCTAAAATATTGGCAAAGAGCATATGTACTATATTGGTGAGGATGTGGGGAAAAGGGTAATCAAATATTTCTGATGGGAATGTATATTGTTGCAACTCTTGTAGAGGGTAATTTGGCTCTTGCTTCTCAAAGTTACCAGGACACACGGTTTTCAAGCCAGAAATTCCTTATCAAGGAATTTATCCAACAGATCCATTGCTATATTTTGGAAATGATGGATGTACAAAATTATAGATTATAGTAACTATACTCTTACTTGTAACAACAAAAGATTGGAGGCCACCTGCATGCTATCAACAGCACAGAGGCTAAATGGGTTCTGGGGCATCCATTAGCCAGAGCAGGGGTCACTGACTTTTCCTGTGAAGGACCAGAGAGTAAATATTTTAGCCTCAGCAGGTCATGTGGTCTCTGTTGCAACCATTCACTCTGCTAATGCAGTGAAAGTGCAGGCATAGATAATATGTAAATGACTGTGTTCCAATAGTGTGTGGCTGTGTTCCAATAAAACTTTATTTGCAATAACAGGCAGTGAGCTGGTTTTGACTTACAATCTGTAGTGATATAATTTGTGATATAATATCATACAGTTGTAAAGCAATCTGGTCTGAATATTACAATTTGTGGATATATATATATATATATATATATATATATATACATACATATATATATATATATATATATATATATATATAAAATTTTTCTTAAAGGACACAAGAAAATAACATTAATTCACTCCAAAGAAAAGAACTGGATTGTAAGCTACTTTTCACTTTTCTACATTTGAATTTTGAATGAAGTCAATGTGTTATCTTTAAAGTAAAAATATAAATGATTTTAAAACTAAATAAAGGGCCAGGCACAGGGCTGCACGCTTTGTAATTCAGCATCTTGGGAGGCTGAGGCAGGAGGATTTCTGAGTTCCAAGCCAGCCTCAGCAACTTAGTGAGGCCCTAAGCAACTTACAGAGACCCTGTCTCAATATAAAAAATATTAAACAAGCTGGGGATGTGGCTCAGTGGCTATGTACCCCTGGGTTCAATTCCTAGTGCCAAAAAAAGGGTAAACTGGGGCCCTTTTGCCAAGCTCTCTACAACGTAAGCAAATATGGAAATGCTAGGCAATTCTTCTTAGGGCTTCCTGTGAACACATGGGTGCAGCCATAGCTGTGGGGAAGTTCAACCTTTTGAATTCCAAACAGCTTCATTCAGAGACGTTGGAAGCCCTGAGCTTGCTGGGTGGCCTGTTTCCAGGAAGATCACACATTTTAAGAAAAAGGTCAGTTGGAAGAAATTCTAGATTCTATTCATCATCACGAACTGGCACCCACAGGAAAGAGGAAATTTGCATCATATTCTTGAAAGTGTCTTTTTTGGCTCCCCAGAGCGTCATTTTCCTGTTGGTCCTATGGACCTTTGAAATGGCAGCATTCTGTGAAAGAAAACCTTGGCAGAAACATGGAAAAGCTAGGAGCTCTCTGTTCCTTTCCTTCTTTCCTTCCCATTCCATACACTGGTAAAATGGGAAGTAAGATAGCTGCTGCTAGCCGGGCGTGGTGGTGTATGCCTGTGATCCCAGTGGTTGGGAGACTGAGGCAGGAGGATCTCCCATTCAAAGTCAGCCTCAGCAATAGTGAGGCGCTAAGGAACTCAGTGAGACCCTGTCTCTAAATAAAATACAAAATAGGGCTGAGCATGTGGCTCAGTGGTCCAGTGCCCCGGAGTTCAATCCTTGGTACCCCCCCCCCAAAAAAAAATAGCTGCTGCTTATGAGGCTGTCATAAGAATTTGTACTGATTCTGTTTCTTTTTTCTCTTGGTGGTCTTAAGGATTGAACCTGGAGCTTCACACATGCTAGGCAAGTGCTCTACCAGTGAGCCTCATCCCTAGCCCTATCATGAGAATTGAATGAGCAGAAAAGGTTTATTGTTCAGATGTCAAAGATTTATGGTTCTCACCCTGTTATTAGTTTTATTCCTGAATTTTAGGTCTTTTAAAAGTTTTGATTCTAGGGATTGAACCTAGGGGGCTTTACCACTGAGCTACATCCCTGGCCCTTTTAATATTTTATTTTGAGACAGAGTCTCCCTAGCCTCAAACTTGTGATCCTCCTGCCTCAGCCTCCTGAGTCACTGAGATTACGGGTGTGCACCACTACATCCAGCTAGGCCTTTTAACAATGATTGATGGAATGATTGTCTGAGCCCACAGGTTCCACTAAAGTTTTAGGGAAGAAGGGTGCTAAGATATCTCAACACAGCCAACATAAAGGCAGAGCATTAGATTTCTCTTTTTTATTTGTACCTCCATAAAATGGAAACGCCTCAGTTTAAAAATCTAGGAATGACAGCAAGACCTTTGGTGATTTCTCAACTTAAGGTGGTCTTTTTTTTTTTTTTTTGGTACTGAGGATTGAACTCAGGAGCACTCAACCACTGAGCCACATCCCCAGTCCTATTTTGTATTTTATTTAGAGACAGGGTCTCACTGAGTTGCTTAGCACCTTGCTGTTGCTGAGGCTGGCTTTGAATTTGTAATCCTCCTGCCTCAGCCTCCCAAGCTGCTGGGATTACAAGTATGTGTCACTGCATGCAGCCTCAAGGTGGTCTTCTTAAGGCCACCTGACTACAGACCTGGGAATGCATTCCATGGTGTGATGTTGTGATACAATGAGAAATATATATTTTTCCTATTTGGGCTTTGTCCCTGGCTCCTGGGCAGAACTCTTAAAATCCTTATGATTTCCTAAGTAATAAGAACCAGCCTGGGGCAGTTCACAGGCCAACCTCAGCAATTTAGCAGAGACCGTGTCACAAAATAAAATATAAAAAGGCTGAGGATGTAGTTCACTGATAAAGTGCCATAGGTTCAATCCCTAGCACCAAAGAAAAGAACAAAGAAAGCCGTGGAAGCATCTTTTGTTATAATTAGTTTTTGTCTCCAGGGCCTGAAATCGCTCAGGTTGTTAAAGGTTAAAGGAGTGTGTCCTTTCTTAAGTCATTCCTAACAAACCCCTTTCAGCCACACCTGAGTTTAGGTTAAGGAGATGTCTTTGGGGCTACCCTTAAGGACGGGGTGCTGGTGGCTTGGGAAATTCATTCATGTGATGAGGAGATTGGAACTTTCTGCCCCACCCCTGGTCCCAGGGAAAAAAAGAGACTGAATCAACGATGGTGATCTGATCGATCCTACCCAGGAAATGAGTTCTGCACAAAACCCTGAAAGTGTGGGGCTTGAACTTCCAAGTTGGGGAACAGGTGCTGCGAAGGTGGCTCTTGGTCCCACACACAGCTGGTCATTAGTGGAAGAGGTCCAGACTTGTGATTGTCATCTGTGACGACGACAGGGCATTCTTATGGGACTGAGCCCTTAACTCGTGAGACCTGATGGCAACTCGGGTGTCAGAATTGAGTTGAATTGTGGGACACCCCGCTGGCATTTGGAGACTACACGTTTTGTGTGTTAAATCAAAATGATAGGAGGACATTGTTTTAGATGAAACTCCTGCACCCGCCCCCAACAGACCAGGCTAGAAATCAAAATGGAGTCACTCACGCTAAAGTTCCACCTCATTAAGCTAAAACTAAGCTGCTTCTGACCTTCAGAGAAATCATCAGGATTAGAGAGAGAGCAGCCAAATTTCCCCACACCAACCCATTTCGATTCACATGATAATGAATTTCTTCTCTCTGCTGTAATCTTTACCTGATGCTTACCAATCGGTGGTTTTTTCTATTGTTCTGTCTCCCAGGTCCGGTTTCCCAAGGAAAATAACTTTGAAAGGACCAATCTACTTTTTTATTGTTATTTCTGCTTTCTTCAACCCTTTTCTGTCTATAAAACCAACCTCCTCTGCTCACCACAATACTATTCTGTCTTATAAAATGATGTGTTGCCTGAGCCTGGAATTGAAAATAAAGGCGATTAGGATCATTAAACAAAGTTGTAATTTTGTCCTCTGGCAGGAGGAGTGTCAGAAGTTGTGTGAGAGCATAAGGGGAAAGTTTTAAACTGGGGGTGATGGCACACACCTGTGATCCCAGCAACTTGGGAGTCTGAGACAGGAGGATCACAAATTGGAGGCTATCCTCTGCAACTTAGGGAGACCCCCTATCTCAAAATAACAAATAAGAGGGGCTGGGGTTGTGGCTCAGTGGTAGAGTGTTTGCCTAGCATGAGTGAGGCACTGAGTTCAATTCTAAGCACCACATTAAAAAAAATAAAGATATTGTTTCCATTTACAGCATATATATATGAAGGGCTAGGGATGTAGTCCAGTGATAGAGCATGTGCAAAAGAAAAATAAAGTTTTTTTTTCTTTCTTTTTTCACAAGGCTAAACAGGAGGTCTAGAGAGTAGGAGCACATTGTTTGAAGTTCCCGAGTATCCCTAAGTACCTGGAGTTAGGAAACCACAGCAAATACACAACAAAGAGCCAGACTTCAGGAACATGCATTCTCTGAACCAGCCTGATTCTGCAACCCCTGAACCATACAGCTCAGAATCCTGGACCCCCGAGGTTCCTGACACCAGACCACCCTGGCTGAAGGGAGTGTGGTCACTGTACTGACTTTGGCCAGAACTAGTTTTAACAATTAAAAACCAGAAAAGAGTTGGCAGATAGGTTGTAGCAGGTGCTCATGGCACCTGCCCTCATCCCTCAGGTCCTCAAGGTTTAGCGCTTCCTGGGCTTCCCACTGGATTCTGCCTCTCTGTCTGAGAGCTTTCCCTGAAGCCTTTGAAAGGTCACTCTGTTAGCAGATGGGGGAGGACTGACAGGAGAGAGCATTAATACCCCAGCTCCCAGCCTCTCCCCTCCTGCAGTCTAGACCCTTTCCCAGAATCCCCCTGGGCCTATGCGCCAATCTCCAGGGGGTAGCTGCTTTCATAATACACTCTTTGTTGGCTCCCTCTCTGCTTCTCCTTTACCGGGAATTTTGTGGGTCTCCTCCCTGCGCTCACTAACTTCCCAATAAACTGCTTCCACTTCCAATATTTGTCTCAAGATCTGCTTCTGGGGGAACTTAAACTAAGACATGAATTAATCATGTTAATTAATTTTCAGCCTCCTTGGGCTGAAAGGTAATTAAATGCATGTTTGCATTCTCTTTACAAAAGCTTTTGAAAGCCGGCGTGTGCGCTAAGCCATTTCACATTTATGCTCTGCTGCCAAGAAACAGACAAGAGACGCTCAGGACGGGCAAATGTCAGCCGCCGAGGGCAGAGAACTGCAGCTGACAAAACTATTTATTGGAGGAATTCTGGCTGTCAGTTCTGATCTTTGTTGATGATCAGAGGAATTCACTCATTCTGCAAATATTTTCTGAGCTCTGCCTCTCTGCAAGAGGCCCAGGCAGCCCCGGCCAAACGAAAACAAGAACTGTCTGTTTTCTCTGAGATGTAGCTTTCAGATTACTCTATTAAAAAAACACTAATGAATCTGTTCAGAATTAATGTTGGAGTTACTGTTGGACTGGTGATGATTCTCAAAGGGGTGAGGTGTGAATAATAATGCCCAGTTTCTTTTTTCTTTTATTCATGATAGGCAGGATTTAAGGACTTCCTTCCTTCCTTCCTTCCTTCCTCAGATCAGGCATTGAAACCAGGGCACTCGACCCACTGAGCCATACCCCCAGCCCCCCCCTTTTTTTTTTTGAGAATAGTCTTGCTAAGTTGCTGAGGCTGATCCTCAAACTTGGGATCCTCCTGCCTCAGCCTCCTGAGTCGCTGGGATTATAGGTGTGCACCACTGCTTCTGGCTAGCAGGATTTAGTTTTGATAATCTTGTTGGCCCTGCCTTTTGCCAAAGAAAAGGCCACTACAGTATGGCAGACATCCCAGCAATGCTGGGACAGTTGTAAAATTGCAAATCCCACTGGGCCTCTGGGATTCAGCTTTGGGAACAAAGCTAGGAAAGAAACCATGCAGACCAATGAAGCGAAAACATCCCTGCACTAAGAGCCAGGGGCGTTGAATTCGGTGCTACCATCTTGCTGTGGAACCTTGGAAAGTCAGCTGTGCTCTCTGGGTCTCAAGTTTCCTTACCTCTAAAAAGAGGGAATGGGATTCGATCACATGTTTCTTAAAAGAAGAGGCAAAGCTGAATCCGTGGTTTGGCCTCACTTCACCTCCTTGGTCTATATATCTGCTACCAGTTTGGGCAGAAGTGTATGGGGGGGGGTCATTTTCTGGAGGTGCTGGGTACCATTTGCCACAGAAAGTGTTGGTCGTGATCTGACTCAAGGAATTGATGAACAGAAAGGAAAGAAGTTATCAAAACAAAAGGCCAAGGGGTGGAGGAATGGGGGATTATAAGATGTTTCTTGGGTTAGTGAAAATGGGGGGGGGGTTCCAGAACTGGGAAAGATCATTGCTGGTTCCTGTTGGTCCTTGGGGGTCCGGGGTAGGGGTGGGGGGCGTGGCAGAAGAAAGCACAGAACGGGCTCTCCTGGTTTCCTTGGGTGGCTTTTGTAACCATCACTGATTCTCAAGCCTGGCTGCGTGTTAGAATCATCCAGAGAGCTTGGCAAAAACCACAAAGTCCCTCCGCTCCTTCTGATTTAATTGTTCTGGAATGGAGCCTAGGCACCAGCGTTTTGGAAAATGCTCTGAGATAATTCTGCTGGGGAACCAGGATTAGAACTTCTGACTGAAAACACAGAGCACCGAGGTGGCCCTCTGGCCTTTACTCAAACAGCTACCGTCTGTCCCCACGCCTTTGCATTCTCCTTGCTCTTCTGCTTTTTTGCATCCTCTGCCTCAAAATTCAGCACCAAGAATGGGTGGGAGACGGAGAAGGGAAGAACAAAACATCTATATTCTAGCACAGGGCGCAGTGGTGCATGTCTGTAATCCTAGTGGCTCGGGAGGCTGAGACAGGAGGATCGTGAGTTCAAAGCCAGCCTCAGCAACGGTGAGGTGCAAAGCAACTCAGTGAGACCCCATCTCTAAATAAAATACAAAATAGGGCTGGGGATGTGGCTCAGTGGTTGAGTGCCCCTGAGTTCAATCCCCAGTGACCCCTCCCGGCCAAAAACAATCTTCTTCATTCTATTTTTCTGGTTAATTCCTTTGCTGTTCATGAGACTTTAATAAAAGTTGCTTTCCCCCCCTTGAGTATAATTCTTACTGCTTAAGAAAAATTTGAGAAATATTCAAAACCAAAAAAGAAAAAAATACCTCCAAGTGTCAGAATAATCCATTACTCCAAGAAAACCACGGCTAATACCATTAATAGGCCTTTCTTTCTTTTCCTTCTCTTTTCTTCTTCTTTTGTGATGTTGTGGATCAAACCCAGGGGCGCTCTAACACTGAGTGACATCGTCAGCCCAAAATGTTATTTTTTAAATTTTGAGGCAGGTTCCTGCTAAGTTGTCTAAGGCTAGCCTCCAAATTGAGATCCTCTTACCTCAGCCTCCCAAGTTGCTGGGGTGTAGGTATGTGCCACCCCAGCCAGCACCATTAATCTATTAGTCCTCTTTGCTTTCTTTATTTTTTTGGTTCCAAGGCCTTGCACAGGGTAGGCAAGTGCTCTACCACTGAGCCACACCCCCAGCCCTGTTAATGTTTCTTGAGGCCCAGTTCCCTTGCTTGAATGCTTTACTCTATTGCACATACCAGGCACGGACACACGGCTACCAGAAGACCAAACAGGGCTAAGCTCCTGTTTTGTTTTTTTTTTTTGTAAATAAAGTTTTATTGGAACACAGTCATGGTTGTCCCTCCCTTGGTCTCTGGTGCCTTTCATGCTACCGTAGTAGAGCTGAGCAGTTCCAACAGAGACCACTCAGCCTCTGTAGTCTGAAATATTTACTATTTAGTCCTTTCAAAAAAGCTTGTTGGCCCCTAGAATATACCATTCTGCTTTTTCCTGTTTCCTCATTTACCATGAACATTCTCCCATCTTCTCGTAAATACTTTGTAAATGCCATTCCTAAGGACTGCTTTCTATCTTATGGCACACAGCATAGTGAGCTTGTGGCTTAGCCTCTCTCCTATTATCAAACATGTATATACTTTGGCTCCCATTTCCTTTCACTTTTATAATGCTTCAGTGAGTGTATTTGGGCATTAACTATTAGTATTTTCTTTTTTTATTGCAGTGTTGGGGATTGAACCTGGGGCCTTGTGCATGCTAGGCGAGCACTCTACCACTGAGCTATACCCCAGCCCTTATATTTTCAGTTATTTTTTTTTTAAGGATATAGGTTTTTCAGCTGGTAGATATGGAGCTTTTAAGGCTCTTGATATATATTTCCAAATCCCTTATTCAAGGGTGTTATACTGGTTTGTGCTCTTCAATAACCCAGCAAAAAAGCTACTTTTCTGCATACCTGCTGGGATTATCATTTGAACCATCTTCTGCTTTTAAATAGGTCCACAAAAAATTATTATTGTTTACATGTATTAGTGCATGCCTGTAACCCCAGAGACTCCAGAGGCTGAGGCAGGAGGATTGCAAGTCCAAGGCCAGCCTGGGCAACTTAGGGAGACCCTGTCTCAAGATTTAAAAAAATAAATGAAGAGAGCTCTGGGGTGTAGCTGAGTGGTCACGTGCCCCTGGGTTCAATCCCCAATACTGAAAAAAAAAGTTAATATGTTAATTTGTATTTTTTCAATGTTAAATGAGACTGAGCTTGCTGCTCAGCCATTGCATTTCTTCTCCTGCAAGATGACGCCTTTCATGTTTGCCTGGGCTCCTTGGGCCAGGGGCTGGGTGCAGGATGCTGGCCCTGCCTCTTACCTTAGCCTGGAGCAGGGCTCCTGCCTCCGCCCGATTCTTTTCAACGTCTCTCTCCCACTGAATCCTGATTGTCTCAAGGATGCCATCCAGACCAGTGCCCATGGGAACATTCATTTGCTCCAGCTCAGACCCTGCGAGCTGTTTGTACAGCACCTTTACATCCTGAAAACGACAAGAACACCCCAGGTGAGTTCCAGGAGAAAAAGCAAAGCCATGGGATTCTAGCCAGCAGAAGGCCGGCCCCGCACACAGGACTTTTGCTTCTCTCTGCCAAACATGGGTCTTATGGAGACGGGCAAAGTCCCTATTCCTCCTCCTGGCATAGGAACCATGTTCCCTTCCCAAGGGTGCATTTCTTGGGCATTACAAATGCCCAAGGCCATATCCACAAGGCCAGGCCCCAAGCAAAAATCAAAATACATAACTAACTAAATAAAAACAAAAACAAAGTATGGAAGAATACTTAGGCATAAAGTCAGGCTAGGCTAAAAGACATTTAAGGATAACTTTGGAGTCTCTAAAGGGTTGCTGTCAGAGCGTGGTCTGAAATGATGGAGATAGGAGCAGCAGGAAGTGGGCTTACAGTGGCTGGTTAGCTTAGGTTGGACACAAAGAGGAACTTCCTGATGGGAATGTTGTTAAGTGGGTTTGGATTCTTTTAACTGGAAGAACTTTAAATGGTGGACCAGACAATAATGTGATGAGGTGGTTTAGAGTCAGTGCAGTGCTGGGGGAACTGGATGGACCAAGTGACGGTAGAAGGTGTCCTTTCGTCCTGTCATTCAAAGATCTGACCTAGTTTTATTCATGAGTATGTGTGATCCACAGTTTAGGTCTGAGCTCAGAGTTATCTTGTTGATCCTAGACAGGGTTGAAAAAGTATCTGGAGTGGAATGCTTTGGGGAAGGAAATACACCCTTCAGTCAAAATAGATTCCATCTCTCTCTCTCTCCTCAGCTTAGACCTGCGGCTTCCCTCATTTATGTAGCATCCTGGTTCCCGAAGCCATTTGAGTTTTGACTTCTAGGGAAACCTGACCCACTTTGAGGATTTGATAGTATTTCACTGGTCTTTTCCCTGCAGACCTGGGCAGGCAGTGAATAATGCAGAGAGGCCAAGAGGAGTTCTGGTGGCTATGGCCAGGCCAGCGCCTTGTCCCTGTGGTCAACCCTGCCATCCCGGTGCCACCCACCTCTTCGTAGTTCCTTGACAGAAAGCCAAGTTCTTCTTTCAGACTTTCTATTTGACTCTCCAGATCCATCTTTGCCAAATTAGCTTCATCAATGACTTTATACAGAGAGCTAATTTCCTCTTCCGCTGCCTTGCGAAATGGCTGCTCATTTTCATATCTGCAGGTAAAGGAACTCAATCAGCATATCTGGCTGACCCAAAAGAAAAAAAAAATCAGATTACAGAGACTACCGGAAGGCCAATTATGGGACAGACAATGAATGTTTAAAAAGTTATTTGTTCCAATAACGTTGAGACCCCTGTTGGTTGTTCCCGGGTCAATGTCCTAACATGAAAGTGATCGCAGCTAACATCTGGTAAGCTGGCTTCATGGGCTGCCACCCTCCTGGGGCCTTTGGAGCTCAGCTCTCTAGGGAAGGCTTGTCCAGGAGTTCAGATCCCTGTAAGGGGTCCAGCATCCTCATCGCTGTCCTGAATTGTCTTCCTTTTCACCTGAGGACCATTTAATGGACATCACTGAGGTCCTGCTAAGGTCCAGGCTGGGGAATCCCCAAATGGGGACTGTGCTGAAATTCCCAGCTGTGGCTGCAAACCCAAATGGGGAATGTGGATGAGGGACCCCAAGGGAAAGGTGGGGGTGGAAGTACACTGCAGAACTCGATGTTAACCTATAGGGGGCGCTGCTGCCCAGTTTCTCTCCACTGTGTGGGAAGGGGCTCGACACAGATCTCTTCCAGAGAAGCAGGAAGCTAGGATTTATATATGAAATATCCAGAGTTTTAAACACCTACAACGTATGTAATAACATGCACGTGTGCACCAGTGTGTGTACATGCACACTCATGCGTGCATGCACACACACACACACACACATCTAAACTGCCTACTCTGTGTTGTTTCAATCCTAGTTCTCAAAATCTCTGGTTTGCAGCAGAACTTTCTTTCTAGAAACTACCTGCCATCTTTGCCGATTTCTCCCGGTGCGGTTCCCGCCCTTCCTTGGCTATGACATGCAAACTTCACACCTGACCTCCATCCGTTCCCCAGAAGGGAGGAGTCGCACACTGCTCCTTCCAGGAAGCCTCTTAGGGTCTTAGAATTATAAGGGACTTTAGAGCTCCACAGACAAACCCCTGCCCCGTGACAATCCCTCGATGGCATTCCTGACAGACCATCATCGCAGCCTCTGCTTGCTTATTTCCAGGGCTGGCCAAATTGTCACCTTTTTTTTTTTTTGAATTTTTAACATTTATTTATTAGTTTTCGGCGGTCACAACATCTTTGTTTGTATGTGGTGCTGAGGATCGAACCCGGGTCGCACGCATGCCAGGGGAGCACGCTACCGCTGGAGCCACATCCCCAGCCCCAAATTGTCACCTTTTAAGGTCACCTTTCCATCTTTGGATTGCTTCCTCCAAGAGTTTAAATCTCGATTCCTGTAAAACTCTTGAGTTCTAATATCTGGAACACCCAGGGTCCGCTGACCCTTCCATTGGCAGTCCTACAGATATTTAGTGTCCTCCCCCCACACCCCATCCCCACAAGCCTTTTCTTTTTCAGATTAAATGTTTTCAGTTCCTTCCTCCATTCCTCAGGTAGATGGCTTCCACATAATCGTCAAGGGCAGGGACTGCGGCCTTCCCCTCTTTGCGTTCCCTGCACCCCACTTTAGGCTTCAGATATATTTGTGGACTAATCAGAAATGCTTCTATTGGTCTGTGTCTATCTTAAAATATGAAACAAGAGAATTGAACTCTGAACTCCAGATGTTGCTGGATGAATTCAGATTCCTGTGAGGCCCTCTGCTCCTTTGTTTGACTCGAATTCTTTTCATCGTGGTCCCCAAGATTGATTTTGTGGCTTTTCGTCTGTTAGCACATTTGCTCATTTGGTGACCTGCCGTGTTTGCTGCTGACTCATTTCGAACCTCCTGTCAACCTGAACCCCGGAGCATTTCCACCAGAGCTCCTCAAAGCCCGATTTCCCCAAACCCCAAAGTAGAAGTTGATATCTGTCCTCTTTCAATTTCACTGGCGCATTGTTCTAATGTGTGGTGGGGTCATTTTTAATGCCAATTCTGCCATCCTTAGTCTTCACGGTCCCTCTTGGGTTTGTATGACCCGTCAGCGGGGCTGGGGATGTGGCTCAGTGGTAGAGGTCTTTGTTGGATCCCCAGCATGAAAAACCTAACCAACCAACCAAACAAACAAACAAAAAGTTAAATGAAGGGATCAAGGAGACCTGCACCTTGAATCAGCTCTCAGGGGATGGCTTCTGAAGCATTCTTGTGAACCCCTTTCTGTAGGATTAGATTTTCTACTGGAATGTATTATTTAGGAAGGAATGTATTGTCAATCAGGATTTGTTTGTGCCCTTAGGTCCCATATAGACTTTTTTTTTTTTCAATTTCTCTAAGGATTCAAAACGCCCTGTGATGCCCCCAAGGCTGATGTAAGATTTTAGCCTTCTCTTGCTCCCCTCTTTCCCTTTCCCTCCACCCTGAAGTCTTTAGTGAGCACCTCTGAGCTCCTGACACCCAGAACGGCCTGGCCTAGCCCCGCCACTTCTCCTGGGCTCCTTCACCACCACTCAGCTCTGAATTCGTCGCGTAGCCCTGAAAGCTGGACAGGCATTCCCTCCTCCATTCTTATTTCAGTAAATAGAATCACAGGTCTTCTCCTTAGCCCAGGTTCAAAACCTGGAATTGACCTTTGCTTCCTCTTTTCAGACTGGGTATGCAGATTATTGTCAGATCCTGACGATACTTTCTTAGACGGTTGCTTAAGTCAGCTGTGGCTACCGTCCTGAGCCGGCCCTCAACACCTTGTGCCTGAACTACAATGGCCTCCGAGTTGCCTCCTCTAAGTGTGGCTCCAGAGTGACCATCATTAACCACACAGGGTCAGTGTTCCGATCAGAGGACTTCAGCCTCCTTAATAATCAGATCTACCTTATTTTCCAACAACTCCCAGTCCTGGCCCAGTCCCCTCTCTCCTGCTGGCCTTGTGGGAGCATCTTGCCAGCATATGTGGGAGACTGAGGCAGGAGGATCATAGGGTTGAGGCCAGACTCTGCTACTTAGCAAGACCTGGTCTCAAAATAAATCACATATCTCTCATCAATGCAGAGACCTCTTTAGAGCTAAATCTGGTCTCCATGAATCACTGCTCATCACCCACTCTTTCTGTGGGTTTCGCTGCTCTTATATTGGCACAATCTTTGGTAGGACTGACAAGGTCTCCTAGGATTTGGCCTCTCTCTGGGTTTCCAGCCTTATCTGTGTTCCCCACCTCTGTCCTTACACGTGTGCCTTCTTGGTGGCCAGGCCAACTCCTACCTGAGCTTTGGGACCCAAACTGGGTATCACCTGGCAGAGCTAAATGACCTTCCTCACCTGTGCTCATCCATCCTGCAATGTCATTATCCCTACGGCGACTTTAACATTGGCCCTGAGGTCTGGAACCACGTCCCGTTCACCTCATTCCCAGCACCTGGCATGGCGCCGGGCACAGAGCTGGCATTCAAATATTTGTTGAATTGATTCGTTTATTGATTCAACAAGTATCTGTGGAGCATTTATCTCGAGCCTGGCACTGTGATAGCGAGAAGTGAAATAGACCAAGTCCTTGCTTTTTGGTGTGTCACGTGCTAGTCTGTGGCATGGAAGAAGTGTGTGTGTGAATAAATAAATGCATCAGTGGATGAATGAGTGAAATAAATTGCAGCCAGTTCCTCCCTTAATTTCATACTATTATGAAGTTCCATTTTAAATTTATTCATTTATTTATTTTTGTGTTACTGAGGATGGAACCCAAGGGCGCTTTACCACTGAACTAGATCCCCAGTCCTATTTATTTATTTATTTATATTTTGAGACCAGGTCTTGCTACGTAGCAGAGTCTGGCCTCAACCCTGTGATCCTCCTGCCTCAGTCTCCCACATTGCTGGGATTACAGGTGTGTGCCACCATACCTGCTATTTAAAAGTTACTGCATGTGGCTTTATGTCCACTGGAGTCTCTCTTTGCATAGCTGTCAGAGGCTGGGGTGCTGGTTTCACTCCATGGGGCTGCTCTGAATGGGACGTGGGTGACCCAGCCACACTGTTTGGCTGAGAATTTCCTTGACCCCAGGGTGACTTATAATGGAGATACATTTAGCAGACGGAGAAACCTGGGCTCTCAAGTTTACCCTAAGGTGTCCTCATCCTTAGATAAGATGGTAATGGGATCAGGTTCTTCTGTGGAGACTCCAAACCATGTACTTTTCCTCTCTTGTCTTCATCAATTTAGGGGAAGAGTCCCTTGAAATAATCCCATTGCCCATCCACGAACCCAGCTCCCAGGATGCTCTCCCTCAAGGTCTTCCTCATTTTGCTTCTCCATTTGACCACTGTTTCCCAAACTTCACTCTTCTATATGATTTTGCTCTAAATGCATAGCCCCCCGCATCACTATTTACTTTCTATTTTTCCTTAAATGTAGCTACTGAAAAGGTTAATCTTGGGCTGGAGAGATAGCTCAGCTGGTAGAGTGCTTGCCTCACATGCATAAGGCCCTGGGTTCAATCCCTAGCACCACAAAAAATAAAATAAATGTTCTGGGCATGGTGGTGCTTGCCTGTAATTCCAGCAGCTCAGGAGCCTGAGGCAGGATCTCAAGTTCAAAGCCAGCCTCAGCAATTTATCGAGTCCCTGAGCAACTCAGTGAGACCCTATCTCTAAATAAAACACAAAAAAGGCTGGAGATGTGGCTCAGTGGTTAATCACCCCTGGTAGCCCCTCCCCCAGTAAATCTCTTTTATAAAATAAACTTTAAGTTGCTACTCTAAATGGTGCTACTATAGTGGGAAAATAACCTCATGGGTCATAAACAGAAGATAACTATAAGAATAAATACATCACTGTTAAAAATAAAATGTTTGTTCTTATATTACTTAAAACAACCTGCATAAATACTATGCACATCACACATGAAGAAATACTGTGTTAAACTTTATATCAGCGGTTCTCAGGCCTGGGTACATGGTAAGGTACCTGTGAGGTTTAAAAATCCTGAAGCCCAGGCCCCACTGCCAGGGATTTTGATTGAATTATTACTTGGGGTTTGTGTGCTGGTATTTTAGGTATCCAGGTAATTCCAATATGCAGCCAGGGTTGCAAGCCCTTACTCTAAACCAGTGTTTCTCAAAGTATGGTGTGAGGAGCAGCAGAATCAGCACACCTGGGAACTCATTAAAAATGGAAATGTCAGGTGCCACTTCAGACCCTTGGAATCAGAAACTCAGGGTGGGGCCCAGCAGTCGGTGATTTCTGTAAGGTCCCAGAGTGATCAGGATGCACCCAAGAGCTTGAGAACCCTGCTCTAAACCAAGTGCCCTTGGCCTAACATTTATGGATCTGGAGTCTCCTGGGCCTCTGTTATCTTACCCCAGCCTCCCATGAGGATGGATGTGGATACCAGGACAGTGTGGTCTGTGTTGCCCAGGACTCTGGGGGCGTGGAGGGGACGTCCCCTCTGCTGCAGAGCCTTACCTCTCTTTAAAGTCATCAGCACCTGCCTGGAGAGTCTCATTCTGCAGCATGAGCCTGGCATTTTCCAGAACGGCCTCGCCCACCTGCAATGACACACATCAAGGGAGGTGAGGTTTCTGACCACTGTGACCCGCGTGGGACACAGAGGCTCTGGGGAACAGGAAGCACCTTTCACCAGGCGAATGTTTTTAGAATTAATTTCCCTACATGTTTTTAGAATTAATTGAAAAGGGGGAGGAGGAAGACATTAGAAGGCCCAACTTCTGGATGTCTCTTAGGAGTTTTTAGAGTTTGATTTTTGGAACAAAAGGATCATTCAAAGGCAGACTTGCCCGCAGCCCCTCTCACAGTGAGGAGCTCTGACTCTCCGGGGAAGAGTTCTGACTCCTTAAGACAAAGTGTCACTGGCTTTGCTTAGCAACTGTTAACACTATCCAATCACAGATGCCTCTGAAGCCCGTCGAGATGAAATCTCTAGACCAATGCAGCCCAGTAGGACTTCCTGTGGTGTCGGGCAAGTTCTAGATCAGCACGTACAACACGGTGGCCACATGTGGCTACTGACACTCAAGATGGAGCAAGCAGGGGCTGAGGGGCTGAAAATTCAATTTAATTTAAATTTAAATAACCACACGTGGCAGGTGGCCACCATGTAGTGTGACGGTAGAATTTCATTCACCCTCAGGGTTTCATTGGAGGCTTGAAGAGTAGTTTTCAAATTTGGTCCCCCATAGGTAGGGACTAGTGTATGTAAATATAGTGTGCTTATATATATATAAGCATATATATATGCTTATATATATATATGCACACACACACTAGTGTGTATATATACAACACCCATATGTATTTACACATATACATAAACATATATACATAGATGCACACATACATATGTGTATTATTTATATATATAGCAAGTTCTTTTAAAAAATCTTTTATTTTTAATTGACAAATAATAATTTCATGTATTTATGGGTGCCATCTGCTTTTTAAAAATGTTTATTTTGCATTGTGGAATGATTAAATCAAGCTAATTAACATGCTTGGCACCAACAATCCTCAGGGAAATGCAAATGAAAACCACAAGAAGATATATCACATTGCACCAGTTAGGATGTCTGTTATCAAAAAGATGAAGGATCACAAGTGCTGGCGAGGACGTGGAGGGAAGGACTCCTGATGGCAGGGATGTGAATTAGTGCAGCCACTTTGGAAGACAGTCTGCAGGTTCCTCAAAACACTTACAACCACATGATTCAGCAATCCCACTTGTGGGTTTCTATCTTTAGTTGCAAGTTCTTTACTGACTAGAAGAAGGACTCCACACACCAAAGACAAAAGACAGGAATAAGATCAGAAATAAATGGGGGAGGATCCTAGTTTATCCCTTCTGCAGTGTGCCCGAGGGCCAGGCCAGAACAGAGAAAAGATTAGTTTTGCCAGTGGGAAATTCAATGGAATGAAACAAAATAAGGTGACCATATTGGTACAAGAGGGGTGCATAATCATTGCTACCTCCCTAGATGGGACTTGCTTCTGCCCCTGGGCTCCTCAGCCTTCCCTCATCACGGCTCTTCACCTGTACTTTCAAGATAACATTTTACAGTTGACTATTTGAGGCTGATTTTTCACAGTGATGCCTCTGGAAAATGTTCCACTCAAGCATTGGACCTTGGGTCATGGCTGGTGTCCAGACTGTGTGCTCAAAAACGACCAATGCAGAAGGTTATAAAAGTTATAAAGAAGGTTGCTTCAAAAGTGGTTCAGACTAGTGGCCACGCAGGGGCTGATGCAGAGGGATGCAGGGCATTCGCTGATAAAACTTGGGAGAACCTCTTTAAGAAAAAGAATTTTAACTGACTGAGGGGCGCATGTGTATAATCCTAGTGGCTGGGGAGGCTGAGTCAGGAGGATCACAATTTCAAAAAGCCAGCCTCAGCAATTTAGCGAGGCCCTAAACAACTTAGTGAGACCCTGTCTCAAAATGAAAAATAAAAAGGGCTGAGGATGTGGCTCAGTGGTTAAGCACCCCTGGGTTCAATCTCTGATACCAATAATTAATTAATTAATTAATTAATGTAAGGGACTAGAATAAGTTACAGGACCCAGGAGGGGACGTGTGCAGGTGAAGGACCCAAAACTCTTAAGTTCTCCGCTTTGGTACAACTTAATTTTATTTGTGTATTTATTTTGACGTTTTGAACTTGGGACCCAGGCTGTAGACAGCAAAAAATAAAAGAAACAAAAAACTCCCAAACAAAGCCTTGGTGTGTGTGTGTGGGGGGGGGGGATTAAATTCTGGAAAAGCAGAAAGATGAGTAGAAACCTAGTCACCCCAGAGTCCTGCTGGGCAGAATCAACACCGCTGGACTTTTGGACTTTGTCCCACAAAACTGTGGCTTTGCTTTGTCCTGTACGGAGTGAGTTGGTGACATTTCTCTGGTTTATTGGAAACTGTTTATAAGGAAGAGGATGCCTGGGGTCGTCAACCCGTAAAGGGGCTGGGGAGGAAATGCGGAGGGCTTGAAGGTGAGGTGAGGCCGAGCTCTGCTTCTCAGTGTCCTTACTCCTGGGTGACCTCTGAGTTCCCACTCTGGTCTGGGAAGGAACACGAGTGCCTTCTGAGGGTAATTTGGATGCTTCCTGTAGATAGGGCGGCTCTGTCCAAATGTCTGTCCTTGGAGGCTTGTATGGCTGGAGAAACTGGAGGCCTTCCTGCTTTTTCTGTTGTTTAGTAACAACCAGGGGTTTATTTCACCCTCAACCAGAGCCTAATTATAGGCCCTGGCTTGCCAAAGTACAGCTTGCTGGCCCTGTTTACCCATCTCCTTCCCAGACAGAGATCCTAAAATAAACCCGCAGTCTCCACTCTCTAGCCATAGGGAGGAGTCCTCCCCACTAAGCATAGTCAACCCCTTCTCTGTAGTTAGTTGTTCTTTGGCTTCTCAGCTGGAGAAAAGACCAGTCAGGGGCCAGGAGCAGGATTAGGACCTTCCCTGAGGTTTAGCTCAGATTGAGGACTGGGATGATGGCCCAGAGGGGTTGAGGCCAAAGGTAAGGAGCCTGCAGGGGAACAGAGAATGTCTTTGTCTCCACTTGGGAAAACCTTCATGAAATCTCCCCCAGGGCTGTGGACAGCAAAGGAAGAGGGAGGGTCAGTTAAATTTACTGATCACTACATGTGTGCCCAGCCACATGCTGGAGCTGGCTGGTGAGAGTCGATTGTTAAATATTTCAGGAGTTTTCATGAGCTGTTTGTGAAATACAGCCAGCATGAAAAATTAAATTATGTAAACTTTTAATTAAATCAATCCCTTTAAAAAAACAAAGGCCATCAAATTCGATTGTCACATTGTGTGCATATGTGAATGTCTTAACAAATCCCACCATTATGTACCACTGAAATGCACCAATAAAAATGTGGACGGAAAAAAAAACACAAAGGTAGTAAGTATTCAAAAGGCAAAGGTAAGTTTCCTCACTTATTATTTTGCTATGTCTATGTGTCTGTTCTGTTCTTGAGGTTATTTCCTTCTGTGGTAACATCTCTTCCCAAATCCTCATTCAGCAACATGTTGTTAGCTCAATGTCAGCCATGGTGAGAGTATTTACACCAGGGAAATTGGTAAACACCATAAACCAGAGACTTATTCATGGATACCAGCTTTTTTTTTTTTTTGTACTGGGATTGAACCCAGGGATGCATTATCACTGAGCTACATCCTTGGACCTTTTTGTTTTTTATTTTCAGACAGGGTCCCACTAAGTTGCCCAGGCTGGCCTTGAACTCTGGATCCTCCTACCTCAGTCTCCCATGACTATAATAGACAATCCTGCAAAGGACAGCCAACTCTTAAGCAGGCACCAGTTCATGACATCCCTCTAAAGCTGATAGCAACAGCCCCATTTCACAAACAAGAGTATTGAGGCTCAGAGAGCTTATGTCAGTTACCCCAAATCACATAGCTGGAAAGTAGCAGAATCAGAACACCAAACCATGTTAATGTGACTCAAAAATGTGCAGGATTTTGTCATTAGCTTTGAAAACTCTGCACATTACATTCTTGTGCAGAATTATTTTCTGCCTTTTTCCTGTAACAGGACCAAACTAGCACCCACTTCAAGCCCCTCAGCTTTATCTCAGATCCCTGTAAACTGAGGAGAGCAGGAGACAGATCTATGGGCCCAAACGAGGACCCGGGGAACTTGGGCTACTAAGCACTTCCCTTTTGAGTCCCAGAGAAGAAAGATCACTTGTATTTTAAGCTGCAAGAGATATACATTAATGATCGGGTCCTGTCTGATTTTGGTTGAAGTGGATGCAAATTAACGTTGCCTCTTGGATCAACTTTTCTTTCCAGGGCAGAAGGCAATAAAAAATATCAAATGTGATGATATCCAGCCATTGGGCTGATGGTATGAGTAACAGAATATTTACTCAAGACCTTGCAACCATCCCTACCTTCTTCTCTAATGGGAAAAAAGTGCACATGAATGTGATAGTGGCCTTTGTGTGTAAATCTGAAGGGTGGGCAGCCAGCAGCATGCTACCAGGAGTGCTGAGTGGTGGGGGGCACCAGGGGAAGTCCTCTCCTCTGACCTTCCTGCCTAATCAGAGCTGAAGATGCCACGTCATGGCCACATGATTTCATACCAGGCTTCTTGTTAAAAAGAGACCCTGTCAGGGCATCACCAGTGTGAATTGCCAGGTGAAATTAGGTGGTTTGGGGGATGAGTTTCAGTGGAGAGAGAAACTAGTGTTTCAAAGCATAATATGCTGTCCGAAGGGGACAGCCAGGGCTGAGTTCCAGGGGAATGGGTTGTAGAAGATCATAGGTCAAGATCCCAGGAGAGTGAGATCGAGGAGGAAGAGGTCACTGGGGCCATCTTCCCCTGCTCCCCCACAGGGGGCTTCCTTTAGCCCATTTCATGTCAGTGGTTCTCAAAATTTGCTTACTGGGCCCACAGTATCAGTATGACTTGGAAGCTCATGAGAAATGCAAATTCTTAGAGCCTATCTCCAATGTATGAATCAGGATTTCTGGGGGTGGGTTGCAACGATTCGTATTTGAACAATTCATCCGACAGTCACTGAACAACTGCTTTGTGCAAAGACAAGTAACAATCGTCATAACGGCCACCATTCATGGAATGCTTCTCCTGAGCCAGGCAGCCTGCCCTCAGGGCTTTCCATGCCCACTGGACTTTGAGAACCAGGCTTTCCTGAGACCCGCCCCCAGGCTTGCTCATCGCACACTGCAGAAGCACGCCCTGGTCCTCGTTGGAGCTGTTGTCCGTGACACCTGGAGCACCTTGCTTTACCACCTCACACTCCCAGCCATTCTTGCCTGAGAAACCATTTATTCTCACCTTCATTTCCGCTGCATGTAATTGTTGGTGACTTGATGGCAGTTTCTGGGCCAGTTGTTGGAGAATTAGCAGTCAATGTAGGAGCTGAGGTTCAAAAGGTAGGCAAAGTCCTGATTTTGGAAGGACGGCCCCAGAGACCATGGAAAGAAGATGGGATTTGCTGGGAAGAGACATGACCTCTGTGTTAAGCAGACCCCCTGGCTACCAAGGAGAAGGGGATGGAGAGAGCTGGAGAGGATGCCGAGGGTCAGCCAAGAGGCTCCTGCGTAGTCCAGAGAGTCTATCTTATTGATGGTGGCATCCCTGAGGGTGGATTAGGGAAGGTGAAGAGCAGCAGATAAGTTTGACATAGTCGGGGATGGAATGGGCAGTTCTTGGGGTTGGAGTAGTCATGGGAGATCGAGGGAAAAGAATGGAGGATGACTCCTAGGTGTGTAGCCTGAGCAACTGAAAACATGGTGTGGCCTTTGTTGATGCTCTTCCTTCTCCATGGATCATCCTTGTATCTGCACCCCACCCCAGTGGCCTGTTATCCCTGCTTTACCACATTCAGTGTGATGTACTTTAGAGTCAATGACAGCAGTTCTTATTCTTTAACTTAACTCCTCCACTCGCCAGCTTGGGCCAGTAACTGAAAGTAATGCTAAGATTTGGTTTCCTCATCCATATAAGGAGAATAACAGCACTCCCTACCTCCCTGGGGTGGTTGGGAGAATTAAATGAGCCAATGTATGGGAAGCACTTGCAGACCGCCTGGCACAGACTGAGCATGCTATGAATAGTGCCCATTATTATTATTGTTATTTGTCTTTGTACAAAGCAGTTGTTCAATGAATGTCGAATGAATTAGATTGGTTTGTACAGTCGGATACTGTTCACACTCCACTTTTTCTTCTTTCTTCTTCTTTCTGTTGGGTGCTGGGGGATTGAACCCAGGGCTTTGCATATGCTAGGCACATGCTCTACCACTGAGCTGCATCCCCAGATCCCTCTGTTCCAGTTTTTCTGAATGCATAGGCAGTTGAAAAAAGATTTCCATCTAGTGGATTGACATATATATATATATATATATATATATATATATATATATATATATATAATTTTTTTTCTTTCTTTCAGTTTTTCCTGTCCAGAATGATTTGAAAAACCCTGATCATTTGTATTATGAGGATGAGGATTTTATCCTTTCCTACCGCTGTCTGCATCAGGGATGTGGTTATTAAAACGAACGGAGCTGGTTGTGGCAAATGAGGGATTGGAACATTATTGTGTTTAAAAAAGGCAAAGACAAGCAGCATTTTAAAAAAGATTATCATTTGGACCCAAGAGTACAATTAACGTTTTACTCAGAGTTAAGGATATCGGCATCCCAGCAGCTGGAGCTGCGGGCTTGGGGAGGAGGCTGGCAAGACGGGGCTCCTGGGAAATTAAACTCAGCTGGCACGGAGGCGAGAGGCAGGATTTCCTTGGAAAACCTTATCACATTTCTTTGACTTTCAAGTTTGGAGGGATGCTCAGCATGACTTGCTTCTAACCATAAATGAACAAGAAGCCATCATCTTTCCCAGCACCTAGCCACACTGACCTTACCAAGATGGCGGAGCCTGCCCTATGACCAAAGCTGCAGGTGCTTCTCTGCGTTCATCTTGACCTTCCAGTTTCACGGGTTGCAGAAGATGCACTTTTCTCTCTTGGTTTCCGCGACACCACTCTCTCCTGCTCTCCCTCCTACTTCATTGATTATTTTTTTTCTCACCATTCTCTTGTTTAATAGGTTGTTCTCCCTTACCAGACCCCTAAGTGGTAGAGTTTCTTGGCCTCAGGTTTAGGGCTTCCTTTGATCTGATCTGTTCACACGGACTTAAGTGCCATTGCACATGCTAGTGACTTCCACCTTTATATCCCTAGCTTAGAAACTGTCCTTCTGACTCCAGACATGCAGACCCACTCTCCCTGGCATCTTCAAACTGAACATGTCCCCAAGATGGAAATCTAGATTTTTTTTGCCCTCAAATATATCCTTTTCCCATTTGCCCAGAAACCAGGGTGTCATCTCAACTTCTCACTTTCTCTGATCTACACGTTGAAGCCAACACGGGGTCTATCCGCTGTGCCCCATGGGGCACGTCAGATCCATCTGCTCATCTCCATCTCTCCTGTTGTCACCCATGCATGTCACCATCATGTTCTCCTAAGCCACATCTTCTAACTCCTTGCTCTGTTCGTCTCTCCTCCAGTGTATTCTACATCTTGCTTCCAGAGGGATTGTCTTAAGCTCCCCAAATCAGATCATGTCAGCCTGATTTAACTAAATCCAACTCTTTAGGGGTGGGATAAAACCCAAACTCATGACAATGGCCTTTAAGACCCTGTCCATCTTCCCACTGCTCACAAGGCTCCAAGCATGCTGGTCTCTGGTCTTTATAAACCACTCCAGGCTCCCTCCTGCCTCAAGTTCCTAGCGCATGCTAACACCTGTGCCTGGATCCCTCATCTTCTCTCCTTTGCCTGGGTAGCTCTCTCACCCTGACTCTTTTACCTAAAGTAGAGCTTCATTTTCTCCATGCCCCTCTGCCTTGTTAGTTTTCCTTTAAACACTTGCTATGACTTGTAGTTACGACCAGTTTTTGTTTGGTGATTAACTAGAGAAACTCCCTTTCCTGTCCTCTTGGTTTTTCTGTTCTAGCACAGCGTCTGGTACAGTAGGGTCAGTGGAGTTAATGAGCCCAGCAAAGAGTGCTCCTTCCTTATGTGGAACCAAAGCAGGGGACGAGCTGGTTCCTGCCCTCAGAGAACTCTCAGGTTCCTGCCTGATTCCAACCTGAGAATCACCACGGATACTTTCCCATTCCTTATCTCTAAGTCAAAACACTACCAATTCCATCTATCTATCTATCTATTATCTATCTATCGATCTATCTATCTATCATCTATCTATCTATTTATCTTCCCAATCCATTTCCCTCCCATTATCCAACTTGCTTCAAGCCCTAATGTCTCTTCTTTGGTTTAACCTGGGGATGAAGGGAAGAAATTCAAGCACTGAGGTGAAGAGGGCATCTGGAAGTGGACTCAGGGAACCATCATCCAGTTAGGGAGGAGGTCAGCCATCTCTGGAGACAGTTCAACCCAAACACAGTCGCAGCCATTGGGTGTCCTAGGAGCATGAGGGACACGTGAGGGTCAAGGCTGGGGCGTGCTTTGGAAGGTCAGAGCCGTGGACACTACTGAGGCTGGACTGCAGTAACCCTTGACGGCGTTGGTTGGGCTCTGGCTGAAGGAGGAGCACCCTTGTAGAGGAGGAGCAGGGATGGAGGGGCTGAAACTGGTGGGGGACATTTGTTGCCCTTGTTGGGCAAACAGGAACATTTTGGCTCCTAGGAGTTGCCCTCTGCCACTATGAGGACCGGTCCTTAGACTCCACCTTTCCTGGGAACCTCTCCACTCCTCCATGTTATGGTGCAGGGCTCACCTGGCCTTGTACCTGGAGCCTCCTTGGAGCTAGGGGAGCAGCTTTGGGCTACAGGAACCAGTGCTGGACACCACAGAGGTTTCACCCCAAATACTTATAACACCTTCCTGGGTGCATAAATCTGCAGAACTTGTCATGAGCCAGCTTCTCAAGGCTTGATTTTCTCTGGATGCCTTACAATGTCTAAGTTGTAAGCATCAGGCACGTCAAGATTCAGGGATCCTGGGGACCTCTGGACAGCCATCTGGCCTCCCTCTAGGACCTCTCTGCTTTCCGCCTCCCATCATCCCCTCTTCTACTAGATGTTCTTACAAGCTATTCAAAGTGTGTTCCTGAACAAACCCTCCCAGGTCCCAAGTGCCCCATGAACTCTTTAGCCTGGGGTACAAGGCCCCTTACAATTTAGGGCTTGTTCTTCTCTCTAGTTTGATCTTGTCCTCATTTGCTTGCATGGACTGAATTAATTTTCTGCATAGACTCAGGCCATTCCAGCTTCCAGACCTTGACTAATGCTGCTGCTTCTATACATCGTGACCTCACCAGCCCCTACTTCTGTATTTTACTTTGACCAGTGAACTCCTATTCATCCCTTAAAACCCGACTCAGGCATCTCTGGGTATTCTCTACTCAGACCTCCCGAGGTGGACCTCAGTCTCTGCAGTCGTCATGCTGTACTCTATTCTAATCTTTTTTTTTTCTACCATTGACATTGATAGTCTGAGGTCAGTGACAATCTCTCATTTCTGCCTCCTTAGCACCCAGTCCAGTGCCTGGCACGCAGGTGTTCAATAAATGTTAACTGAATGGATGAAGCTGCTTGCTGAAGAGAGAAAATCAACCCACTATTCTAGTAAACATAAGGCAGGACACAAGTGAAGGTGTAGAACTAAATAGAAGATTTCTAAGCAGCAGAACTCAAATTTTAGGGTCAAACTTTATAAAGTCTAAAATCGAATCCACCAAATTCAAGCTTTTTAAAGCACTTACTATGTGTTCTGCAATAATAGACACTTTGCAGGCATGATCTCATTTAATCCCTATACCTCATGCCAAGTGGTTGTACAAAAAGGGGCCTATGTCTCTTGTTTCCATTGTGCAGATGAGGAAACTGAGGCCCAGAGAGTTTAGGTAACTTGCCCACATAACTAAGTGGTCCAGGAAGAACTTAGCCCACAACTCTCTGACTTCACAGCCCATGATCTTTATTTTCTTATTGTGGAAAATTAAAAAATATATATATAATGATATGTTAAGTTAGAGGAAGACTAGAACATTAACCCCCATCTTCCTGCTTCAATGGTTGAAATCTCATGTTTAATTTTTAAAATCTCCTATACCATTTTCTATCTCCATCTCAGAGATTATCCTACATCCATCACTTGAAATATCTATAATTATTTCAGTAGTCCTTGCTCTATTTTCTTGTTTTTGTTTTTTAATTTAAAAAAGTTTGTTTTTTAATTTAAAATAAAGTTGGGTACCATGGCTCCTGTCTGTAATTCCAGCAATTCGGGAGGCTGAGGCAGGAGGATTGCAGGTTTGAGGCCAGCCTCAGCAATTTAGCAAGACCCTAAGCAACTTGGCAAGACTCTGTCTCAAAAATGAAAAGGGCTGGGGATGTGGCTCAGTGGTTAAGCACTCCTGAGTTCAATCCTCAGCTCTGCCCCTTTCCCCCAAATTATTACAATAACACCTATGCTTGGTTTTAAATATTCAATAGTACTGAAGATCTTATAAAGAAAAACAATTCCCTGTCTCACATCATCTTCTTTTCCCCCACAACCTGCTTCCAGAAATTTCATTTTTTTCTTTTGTCTAGAGCTTGCCCTGATGACTCTACATCTTTCTGGTCCACTGAGTTACCAGCCAGACATTGTTTACTGACTTCCCGGCTGGCAGATGAGGATGCCACCTCCCTCCCTTTCTAATGACAAACTTGGTGACTTTAAATAATAAAGCTCTATTTCTTCTTGTATCAATTATAGACAATTGCTTGTACTCTCTCTTTTATGATCACAGATGTTTTATTTTCTAAGGTCAAAAGGGAAGACAAAAAATAAACATAAAAAAACACCCCAATTTAATTACTAAACTACTGTGCTTCTGCCTGTGTGAAATAAAGTTCTTTTCTGCTAAGAATTACGATGTAGGTGCCCCTGGCTGTCAGGAGCTGTGGGCAGATGGCCAAATTGTTGTTTTACTTCCCAACTGAGCATCTCTGGGCCTACAGAATAATGCCAACTATTTGACTATTTTTCCTGGTGCTCCCTCAGGGCAGGCCTGTGGAATCCATGCTCAGCCATCTTGCCTTGATGCCCTGTTGAAATTGTGAGTCTAACATTCAAGAGCTCTGCTCCTTCCCTTGAAACACGGGTCAGTTTTATCTCAATAGTCCTCGGTGCATACAAATCCCCTAATACATGTTTGTTCAATAAGTGATATACTTCGAAAGAGCCAAAGATGGAAACAATGAGAAACCAGTTTGCAAGTTATCTGATTGGCAAATCTTTTCATGTCTGAAAAACCAAGGGAGATGAGACTATGAAGGAATCAGAGCTCTTACACATTGTTTCTGGGAGGGTAAATATATGTAGCCACTTGGGAGAAAAATTGGGCAACGCCATATAAAAGCTGTGGATTGTAGCCAGACAAGGTGGAGCAGTCCTGTAATCCCAGCTACTCAAGAGGCTGAGCCAAGAGGATCGAAAGTTTGAGGCCAGCCTGGGCAACTTAGTGAGATTCTGTCTCAAAATAAAATTAAAATGGCTGGGAATGTGGCTCAGAGGTCGAGTATACCTGGGTTCAATACCTCAAAAAAGGAAAAAAAAAGTTGTTGATTTTATTCCTAACCTAGAGCAGGGTAGGAAGCTTTTCTTTCCAGGAACAGGTAGCAAATATTTTAGGTTTTGTGGGGCACACATCTTTATTGCCATTATACAACTCTGCTCTTGAAATGCAAAAGCAGCTGTAGGCAGTACAAGAATGGTCATGACCGTGTTATAATAAAACTTTATTTACAAAAACAGAACGTGACCTTGTTCTAATAAAACTTTATTTACAAAAAACAGATAGTACACCTCTGACTTAGAGAAACTAGGCTATGCGAATATGAGGAAGACAGTTTATACCCCTGCCTACTTGTGACACAGAAAAGTGCAAGAAACCAAATCCATCAGCAGAAAAATTCATAACCTATGGTACATATAGAATGAAATGCTACATTTATGAACACAGATGAATCTCAAAAACAGAAAGAACAAAGAAAGCAAGTTTCAGAAGGAAATAGCACATGTTGTTCAATTCTATGTGTCATTATCTCTGGGCCACAGAGCCCAGATATTTGGTCAACTAATTATTCTAGATGTTTCTGTGAAGATGTTTAGGGATGAGATTAACTTTACATCAGTGGACTTCGAGTCAAGGAGATTGCCCTCCATAATGGGGGGTGGGTCTCCTCCAATGAGTTGCAGAATTGAATAGAGCAGAGATTGAGGTTCTCTGGGAAAACCGAAATTACCAGTCAATGGTCTTCAGACTGGAACTGAGCTGTAACATTAGCTCTTGCCTGGCCTACCAAACAACTGACACTTTGATCTTGGACTCAAGGATCATGTGAACCAATTTCCTAAAAAATCAATCTACATGCTGGGCGTGGTAGCTCATGCCTGTAATCCCAGTGACTCGGAGGCTGAGGCAGGAGGATGGCAAGTTCAAAGCCAGCCTCATCAATTTAGCGAAGCCCTAAGCAACTTAGTGAGACCTTGTCCCAAAATTTAAAAAATAAATAAATAAATAAAATGGACTGAGAATGTAGCTCAGTGGTTAAAGATCCCTGGGTTCCATTCTTGGTACCAAAATCAATCAATCAATCTCTCTTTCTCTTTCTCTCTCTTGGTTCTGTTTCTCTGGAGAGCTCTAACACACAGTATAATACAATTTAATATAAAGTTTCAAATCACATAAAACAATCCTATGAAGGGTTTCTATGCATTTGTAAAATTGGAACAATATGCATGGGAATGATAGGTGCCACATTAAGAGCAGGAGTGACCTCTGTGGAGGGGAACTGGATCAGGGTAGATCAGGAAGGGGTTTCTGTTGTACCTAAAGCCTTTCATTTCAGGTTAGAGTGAAGCCTGCTGCACATGATGTTGAGACTTGATCATGCTGAGTGTTGGGGACCCTTTTTATACGTTCAGAATAATTCAGAATAAAAATATAAGGTGACATTAGCAAAATCGACCAGAGAAAAAAAACGAGCACAGTGGCTGACTCATGATGGTCCCTGGTAGAGAGAGACCAGCTGGGGCAGGTTTGATGGGGAAGGCAGGCCAGGGCCAGTAGGGAGTGAGTAGGTAGTGGCCAGGCCAGAGCCTGTGAAGGTGGCAGTAGTGAAACAGGGAGTGCGATCCACTGGGGCCCAGAGTGTGGCCACAAGGAACAACAGGCAGCAGGTGGGTCACGTGGACACCAACACAGTCGCCCCTGTTCTCCAAGACGCCCTTTCTGTGGGCCTGGAGGTGGACATGCAGAAACCATTATCCCCGACTTTGGGCGCTCAGCCAACATCAGAGGAATTTATGTCCTCAAATTGTTGAGGCTTAAACCAGATCACAGGCACTCCTTTCCTGCTCAGGTGTGGCCAGCAGATCTTCTAGGTTTTTCTAAAAAAAAAAATCATTTCTTTTTTTGCGTCCCCAGTTTCCTTGTCCTTTCACTTCCCACAGCCAGCACAGTGGCCTTGTTTGGAGCAGGGCCTCCAGAACCCTCCTTTAAGTTCACATGATGGACAGCTGTGGGAACATGAAGGCCTAGTACATTTGCCTGGGGTCAGAGCAACACTGAGACTAAAGCTGGGATTTGGCCAGAGATGGGCCCCCCTTGCTGGAGCCTCTCCTGTCCTTTCCTGCTCCCTGCAAGACTCCCCGGAGCACTTCCACAGCCTCCTGGACTGGGGTTCTGCTTCTTGGGAATTGCACCTGAGCCCCGTGTTTTTCTCTGCCTTGTGCTCTTCTTCCTGGAAACTCTCAGGGGTACCATCTATCTGGAGTCTTAGTCTGGAATGGACCTGGGCACACAGGTTCTGGAATCAAGACCTAAGTTCAAAGTCTTATCTCTATCACTTCCTAGCTGTGGGATTTTGGAAAAATTATATAACTGCTTTGGGCTTTGGTTTCCTGATCCATTACCCTCCCCCTCCACACACACATGTGGTAATGAAAATCATGACCTCATCGGGTTGTGAGGTTAAGGAATCAGGATGTGCAAAGCCCTCAGAACAAATTCTGTAGTAAGTGCTCAATAAATTTTAGTTTTCCTATTCTTCACTGAAACTAAGGGGAACTTATGAGCAATCAAGGAATAGAAAGGCTTTACCCATGAGCCTAGGACTTCAAAGCCAGCCTAATTTAATGCAGGGAACGAACTGTGCAGTGCAGACACAGAACCTCAATTTATTCTGATAGAACGGAATGGACAGTGTTGTAGATTGTTGGCAGGGTGGATGTGGTTGATGTTCTGTTGAAGATCAGAAGAATCCTCACCTTTAATCTGCCTGAGACTTTATCCCACCCCCCAATCTAAGCTGACAGAAAAACAGGGAAATGTCTTGGGGGCCCATAGGTCAGGGAATGGGATTCTGGTGGGTGGAGGATCAGGAACGGGAGAAGAATGTTCCAGTCACTTAGTTTTGTGCAAGTACCAGAAATGAAGAGGGTAAAGGAGTCAAAGTATCAGAGGGGACTGAGAGACCAAAGTGCACATCCGGGCTCTGTTTCTCATCTCTGAGCCTCAGTTTCCCTCTCTGTTAGAAGGAGGTAGCTAAACCTGCTCTGCTTACTACACAGGGAGGCTGTGAGGAGCTAGGGGATATGGCAGGGAGAACAAGCCAGGTTCCCTGGGCTGCTAGGCCCTGGAGTCCCATCTATACTGGCAAAGTGAGGGCCCTAGGAGAACACGGTGACCTTTAGAACACTGATACCTTTAGAAGGGCAGGGCTCAGAGACCCGTCAATAAGGCCAACACAAACGGGGCTTTCCTCCAGCATTTGGACAGATTGCTGTCTCTCTGGTTGAACCATAGATGGGACCCTTGGTTTCAACTAGGAATCCTGTTATCTGGAAAGTTCCCCTTTTGTGACACCAGCCTCATGCTCCAGTGTGGCACACCCACCCATCTGAGAGGCACAGAGAACCCAGTATCTTTGAAGGGAAGCAAATGCGTGCCTTCCAGCAGCTGCTCGGCTCGGACATCTCCTGGAGGGAATGGAAGTGCCAGCCCCGCTTAGCCGGTGGTCCTCAGGCTCCCTGAAGCCATAAGCCCACAGGAGGAGGGTGTCAGAGCAGAAAGGGGAGGAGCTAGCAGCAGACCCTCCCACCTCTGCAGGATTCTCCACCTTGTGCCTCTAGGTGACCTCTACCCTGGAACTGAAAGAGTATTTTAGAATGCAAAGGGCTCTTAGAGGTCATGAAAGCTGATCAAGGCAGGGGTTTAATGGCTCATGCAAGGTCCCAGAGTGGGTCCTGTGCTTCTAAAGCCCAGCAGCAAGGACTCATGGAAAAATCATGGGCTTTGATTCAGACAGACAGGGCTCAAATCTCACCTTTTTCACACAGGGATTGTCTGATGCTCTGAAAGTCTCCCTATTCATAGAGTGGGTTACTGAATTAGTCAACTTCTCATCACTGTGACCAAAATACCTGACCGGAGCAACTTAGAGGAGGAAAAATTTATTTCATGTTCACGGCTTCAGAGGTCCATTGCTAACACCATTGCTCTGGGCCCAAGGTGAGGCAGAACATCATGGTGGAAATGAATGGCGGAGGAAAATGGCTCCACTCATGACAGCCAGGAAAGAGAGAGAGTGAGAGCACAAGAGCCAGGGAGATAAGAGCAAAACCCTGAGGTCATATCCCAAGGTCACACCCAAGTTACCTGCTTTCTCTAGCCACACCTCACCCTCCTACAGTGACCACTGGGTAATCCATTCAAATTGTCAATCCATCAAGTGGATTAGTGCATGGATTAGGCCCCAGCTCTCATAATGCAATCATTTCACTTCTGAACATTCCTGCATTGTCTATCCCATGAGCTTCTGAGGCGACAACTTGTATCCAAACCATAACAATGGGAATCAGAAAACTTTCTCCTTTGATGACAGATGATTGAAAGAGACATATATGAAACGGGAAACTCAATTGCCTGATCTAAGTCACTGCCCTCCCCTTACAGAGACCCTTAGTGTGTATACCCATCCTGGGGAACAGATGTGGAGCCTGGGACAGGGAGGGCCATTCGAAAGGGCAGCCTGCAAGGTGAGGGCATGTTAGTGGGGTATCCTGCCAGGGGCAGATGTGGGGGGATCATTCACACACAGCTGAAGGCAGGGCTTGTGTTTGCAGATGGTGGAGCAGAGAATACAAAAACGTGTCCTCAAGAGCAAGAATCTTGTCTAAACGTTAGCCAGACCCAGACGCCGTGTCAACCAAGGAAGGACATTCCTGCCCTCTTGTCCTCTGCCTTCTTTTTGCTTAGACTGTAGTTGGGTTAAAGACAGCAAAGAACAGAGAAATGGGGTTGAGAAGACCAGCCAAAGAGAAAACTAGATCTGACCTTGCCCCTCCCTAGACATTAGACCCTCCGCAGAAGGGGGTGAAAATAAGGTTTGATGTGTTGAAGAAGATATTGATCAGATATTCTATTTCCTGAATTAGAACTGTGTTTTGTGACTTAAAGTGAGAGTGTAGAATTTTTAGTTACCTACTATGGATCCGAAAAATCATGGAACTATTTTTATCCAGAAACCAAGATGCAGGATCTGCCTCATCCTGAGCAGTCTGATGAGATCCTGGGAGAGGGCACTCTCAGACCAAAGCTACCTTTATAACTCGACTTCATGAGTCCCTGCTGTTCGATGCATGTTGACATTCATCACACAGCCCGCACTGTGCTGGCACGTCGCAGGCACTTAACAGGGCTGGACCACTGTGTGGACGTGTTAACTGTGTTAACTCGTAATCCTCTTTAGACTCCTACAGCCCAGAGTCAGAGAACCTTAGCACTTTGATATTCGAATCTCACAGGACCTGGTGCATGGAAGAGCCACATTGAGTGTCCCATAGGGGAATGGAATAAAATCGAATTCGGTGTCATCCCCTTAGTATCTACAATGACAAATGTCACACTTGGTGCTGCTGGTGCCGGCGGAGGCAGGGCCAATTCATGTGACACTAATTACACACACTGGCTGAGGTGTGTGGCCTTGACTCTGACACTGACAAAGCCTTTCCTGCTCCTGTGATTTCCCCTTAAAATTCAAAAGAACCGCAGCTGAGGGCAAGTGTAATTATCTCCTTCCTTTGCAGAGGAGGAGGCTAGCTGATGGTGGGAGAGATTAGGAACCTGGCCAAAGTATTTTGGTGAACCAAGACTGGAACTCAGGACCCCTGACTCCAAACTCCATCTCTGCTCCAAACACCCAAAGCAACACGAAATGCAACTGAAAAAGCAAAGGAGGGAGGGGACTTTGGGAGCATTTCTTCTGTCACTAATAGCAGCAGCAGAGAATAGGAGCAGCTATGCTGGGCTAATCTATGTAAAGTCTTAGGGCAGAGAGAAATTTTATGGTTGATTTATAATCCTTAGGAAATTGGGAGCTGTCATGGAAATTCTGACACGACAGAGCAAATGCAGGGTGGTGAGAATTGTGTGGCTTCCCTCCCAAGATCAAGGAGGCTCTGGCAGTGAGAGGATGATTATAGGAATCCAAAACTAACAACATTTTGCAGGGGAGGGGGGGAGGGCAACCTAGGTGTGCAAGACCAGTCCAGGAGCAGCCAGCAGGTGGCGCCACTTGCAAAGGTAACCAGGTCAAAGGTAGGAGCCTGGGACTCCCCCACCAAGGGGCTTGGAGGCCGCTCTGGGATTGCTACCACAAAGAAGGATGCTCCCAAGACACCAGGGTCCCACCCGTATGTGCTGTTGGGCAAATGCTAATTCCTTCCCTCTGAGATACTGCAGAGCTGGCAGGGCAGATGGTGATAGAAGGGCCCTGCAATGTGTGTGATTATGATTATTTTAACTAATGCAAATAAGGACACAAATTACTCCCACAGTTAATTGAGTGCTCACCATGGCCAGGCCCCTATACTAGGTGCTTCAGGTAAATTATTTGATTTAATTCCCACAACCACCTTGTGGGCATGAAATATTACCCTCATTTTACAAATCAGAGTGTCACAGTGTCCACTTTATGCTCTGAATATGGCCCTTGCTGCTGTGCCATTGTGACTTATTTTTAAAGTGGACATGGTTCTTTCTCTTCTTCTCTTCTGGCTCCTCCCTAATGTCTCCCCCTCCCTGATCTCAGCGGAAACAGGATTACCTTTCTTCCCCATCCTAGGCAGAGTTATCTGTCCCTGCGTACACATCCACCATAGGAACGAAGTAATCCGGACTTTGGGGATGGCACCAGAAGATCTCAGAAGTGACTATCTCCCAAATTAACAAGTGAATTACAATTCCAACAGAGAACACACGGAACAGAACTAGCCTTTGAATCACCTCTTTAAAAGCCCCCTGTTTTGGCTGATGGGCAGAACCACAGCCTCTGGGACAGGAGTCCCCTGTGTTTCTCCTTTTCTAGCAAAGAAATAAACCTTCTTTTTCCATTTTCTCAAAACTGTGTCCTCGTTACTGGATTGGCACTGGGGACAAGGACCGAGCTTTCAGCAACAAGAACATCGAAGTTCAAAGAGGTAAAGGGATTTGTTTTAAAGCTCACAAAGTTGGTGGATGGCCAAGCAAGAGTTTGAACTCACTTCTTTGGGTCCTGTCTCTTGTACCAGTAGCCGCTGTGGTATGCTATCATGATATGCTTCCTTCCATCTTCTCTTTCCTTCCTGCCTCCCTTCTGTACTTCGTACCTGGCATTATGCTAGGTACTCGTTAGGTTCAGGAATGATGGGAACAGACCTCTGCTTTTGAGGACCCTCAGCGGAATGAGTAGACTGAGAATGGCGGCCATGGGGGACCTAGGCTGTCATGGTCATGTAACCAAAAGGGGAAAGAATGTTCAGAGGTATATCAGTACCAGCTACACAGACACGATGCAGCTGGTTATCCAAACTGGAAATCTCAGTTGTTCGTTGGTTTACTTTCATCTGGGTTGGTTTTTGTGGGATTGGATCAGGTGTGCACTTTGCTTATTGTTAATAAATCCCCTGCCTAGGTGATTTCTCCCCTCAGCATCATTTGGTAACACTTGGGATATATTCTGGCTGATAGAACTGTTGCTTCATCAATGTGGGGCACAGGCCACCACCTGATGCTTAGGAATGAGGGAGGAGGCCCACGTGTCCTGAACATTCCCAGCCCTCAACAGCCACCCAGCAGAGTTGATGAGGATTAGGGAAATGGGCTCAGGAAGGGTTCTCTCTCTCTCTCTCTCTCTCTCTCTCTCTCTCTCTCTCTCTCTCTCTCTGAGATTGAACACAGGGCCTTGTGCATACTAGGCAAGCACTCTACCACTGCACTATACCCCTGGTAACTGTCTCTATCTAAAGGGTTGAGAGGTCAGAGAATTCTACCCTCTGATTTTACAAATGAAGAGCCCCAGAGGGAAAAGGATTTGTCTCAGGGTAAATAATTAATTACCCTGGGAGTCCATGTCCATGAAGAGGATCCATTTCATGTGCCTGCCAGACTCATGAAAGGGAATCTGGTCCATTTCCTTTGTGTCTGCAGGAAGATGTCAGTGAGATCTAATCCCTTCGTTTACCTGTTGAGGAAACTAAGGTTCAGAGAGGTAGAATAACTTGTCACAATGTCACACAGTAATTTAGGGGCATTTGCTGTGCTTCTGCTACATGAGTAGTATTCTCCAGGGCTTTCTGCATTATGGCTTTCCTTCCTGAACCCCAAGTCCCATGTGGTTTAAACAGGATGTAGGATCTGATTTCAAATGCAAAAGGAAGAGGGTCAGGTGAAAAAGCATTGGTTTTTCAGGGAACTTTTTAAGTGGCTTTTGAGAAAATAGAACAAAATGTTGGAAATCAGGTATTTCCAACTGTGAACAGAACAACACTGCTTCCCCCTCCAATAGCTCCCAGTACAGGTCAGATACCAGAAGATAAGCAGAAGTCCTGTCCCTAGGATCGGTGAATGTGACCTTCTTTGGAGATAAGGTCTTTGCAAGTGTAACTCAGGTTAAGATGAGGTCATGAGGGTGGACCTTACTCTAATGCAATTGACATCCTTATGAGAAGAGGGGCATCTGGACACAGACACGGGGAGAACGAGGCAGAAGTTGGGGTGGGGACTGTGGGTACAAGCCAGGACCACCACCGCCAAGGACTTGTAGCCATTGCCAGGAGTTAGAGCTGTGTGGACCATATTATCCCTCAGAGCCTCAAGGGGAACCCACCTCCATGACACCTTGATTTTCAACTCCATTCCAGGACTACGAGAGAATAAATTTTTGTTATTTTGAGCCACTCAGTTGGTGGCACATTGCCATGGCAGCCCTAGGAGACAGACACAGCTTCCTTTTACGATTTTGCTGGGCATGTCTTTTGGTTGATTTCATCAATATTTATTGATTAAATATTATGATGTGCCAGGCACCGTCCTGGGAGCTGGAGAAAGCCAGCTTGCCTTGAGCTCATCTGTGACAATTCTGTGAAATAGAGATTATGCTCCCTCAATTTATAGAGAAGGAACAGGATCTGAGGGGGTTTGTAGCCAGGCCAGGGCCTGTTCTGTTAAGGGCTTGGCTTGGACTTGGCTCTGTTCTACCTGTGAGCTGCTCAGGTGTGTGAGCGCTGGCACAGGCTCTGCAGGGCAGGAAGGGGATGGGCAGGAGGGTGAGCCCTGCTCAGCACCTGTGAGGCACAGTGGGCCCAGGACTCCACCTCAGCCCATGGCCACCCTAGTGGCCCTGTGAGGCGAGAGGTCCCTGCACGTCAGTTCTGTGTCCTCATCCTGCCACACTGTGGGCGAGGAGGCTGAGGAAGCTGGTTTGGTGTGAGGAACTCTCACAGCCTGAGAGGTGGCAGCCAACAGCGAGGCCCCGCTCACCTGCATGTGAACACAACACAGAGTATGGGCCACCATCAGACAAGGCTGCCCTGTGATCATGGCAGAAAGGCACAGAGACAGGGGCCTGCTGTGATTAGATCTGAACAAGAGGCAAGGACATTGTCAACCACGGAAACCCAACAGCCCTCTTCTAGCTGGCCTTAGGGACCAGCAATCATGGCTTCCTAGTGGTGGCAGCTCTGTGCCCCACCCTCATTCCTCAGGCCTCCGGGGAAAATACCAGTAAGATCCCCAGTCATGGAGCCCACCCCACTTTCTGCCGGCATCAAATGCAGAGCAAACCCTCACTTCTTCAACCTTTCCTTCCAGAACCACCCAGCATGAACTCAATCCTAACAAGTCTCTCCTGTTTCCTCCTCCCAAGACACCAGGCTCTCCCCATGTTTCTCTCTCCCAGGGACACGTAACCATGGAGCTGTATCCCTAGACCTTTCTAATATTTTTATTTAGAGACAGGGTCTTGCTGAGTTGCTTAGGATCTTGGTAAGTGGCTGAGGCTGGTTTTGAACTCGTGATCTTCCTGCCTCAGCCTCCTGAGCCACTGGGATTACAGTGTGCACCATTGTGCCTGCCCCAGATTTTTCTCTTTTGCTGCAACAAACTAATAAGCCCGACTTTGCCCACCCAACCCCTTCCCTCCATAAGTATGTTCTCAGTGGTCTTTGGCTGATGGGATTTAAGAGGTACATGCTTCACGCCCCAGCCCCAGGACCCATGGGATTTAGCATCTGGGGCCCCTGATACTAGGTGTGGCCTCATCTCCTGCAAGGATCCCTTAGCTCTCCAAGTTGCCCAGGAAACCAGGTGCTGGTGGGAGATGGTGGCCCCGTGGGGGACAGGGATCCCAACCTGATGTAGGTGTCATCGGGGGTGGAGGCCTGTCCCTCACAGGCAGGTGACCACCTCTGGTGGTGGAGTGGCTTGGGGTAGCTGGAGCCATGCACCTTGGGGAATCTCTGAATCTACTCAGATAAAGACGTCCTGCCTTAAGGGCCCACTGCTCAGCATATTTTTTCCTGAGCATTAGAATCACTGAAAAGGAAAAAAAAAAATAGAAATCCCCAGGGAGGCCGCCCCTCCCCGGCAGCACGGCCATGAAGCTTTCCAGCCTCAGTCTTGAGCTCTCTGGTGACCTGGAAGCCACCCCGGCCTCCTGCGTCCCAATTGAAGCAGTTATTTCCAGCCACAGCTGAGTTTGGATGAGGATCAATCCTCCTTTCCGACAGCTTCTTCCAAACTAAAGGAGGCAGAGAAGGGGACAGAAAGGAGGCACAGCCCTTAGATTTGAACCCTCTGGGGAGGCTCTTTGCTGGTGCTGATCCAGTTTACCAAACGGAAGGGGGGGGTCAAAGTAGACAGTGGCCCTGCTGAGCACCAAGCATTTTGGGACAGGCCCCTCTGGCCTGTAATAGGAAGCTCTTAAGTAATATTTTGGCAGTCAAAACCACACCAAATTGTTTCTGGTTGGAGCATGAACTCAGTGAGGGACTTAATCTCTGGAGGCCTCAGTTTCTTTATAAAATGGGGGTTATGCCCTGAGTGGTGTCCCCCTCCCATATCATAACTCCCCAGTATCTCAAAACGGGGCTGTTTATGGAGAGAGGGTCTTTCAAGGGGTAATTAGTTAAAATGAGGTCAAGAGGGTGAACTCTAATCCAGTGTGCCTGGGGTGCTTGTGAAAAGAAAGTTGGACACATATACAGAGATGAGATCATTGGACGGCTCCTGCAGAAGAGGCCCATCTATGCGCCAAGGAGAGAGGCCTCAGAAGAGACAGTCCTGCCCACACCTTGATCTTGGACTTCCAGCCGTGTCAGAAGAGCAAGAAATAAAATTCTGTTGTTGAAGCTCCCAGTCTGGGGTCCTTTGTTCTGGCAGCCCGAGCTGACTAACCCCATCATGCTAGGTAGCTCCATACACTGTTCTGAGGACCAGAAAAGACAGCAGGTAAATTAGCAGATGGCCAGGTCTGGTGGTGCACAGCTGCAGTCCCAGTGAGTTGGAAAACTGAGGCAGGAGGATCGCAAGTTTGAGGCCAGACTGGGCAACCTAACAAGACCCTACCCTGAGCTGACTCTGGGGGTGACTGGATCTAGCAACACTGCACCTGGGAATTGAGGGCCTTTCCACAGCTGCCCCTGGAGGTGATTCCTGGCCTGGGCTTGCTCCCTCCCTCGCACCTGCAGTCTGTCTGAAACACCACCAAAGCCACTCATTGCCCAGATGCTGCTACTTGGGGACCACCAGCTGATACCCATGAGCCCCCAACAGGCCCCGGGGATCCACCTCCTTGTCTCATTTACTCCTCCCACTACTTATGAGGGATGTCTTCACCTTCCTTAGGCAGAGGAACCTAAGCTCTTGTAAGTTAGGGGACAGGGCAAGGTTCTAGTAGTTGGCAGAAAGATTCCTGTATCAGGGAAACTTTGTCCCCAGAGCTGGCTGGGAGCAGGCCTGAAGGAGGGGTCTTACCTGGGGGTGGGAAGAAGATGAGGAAGAGGTAGTGAGATCTGCAGCTGGGGTGGTTTCTTTGCAGCTCAGGGCTCAGGTGGCTGGGGCTGGGCTGGGCAGGGGTGGGCACCCAGGGCTCGGGCACAGTGCATTGTCTTCTGTGAAACTGTGCCCAGAGCCTGCCTAGCATCATTCCTCTCTGCACACCCCACCCCCACCCCCGAGACTTGTTCAGATGATGATTCATTGGCCCATGAAATAAATAAATAAAAATTGCAAGTTGTTTTCCCTAGGCGGTCAGGGCTGTGGCCGAACTGTCTCTCTCTTTTCATTACCTCCTCGTAATACTCAAATAGCTTCTCGATTCTGCTGAATAATGCATCTGTGATTGTCAGCTCCACTAGCTCGTTTACAACCAGATAAATGAGTCTTTATGTGCCGTTCCCCAGCCAGATGACCATAAATGATGTTCTATTTGCCTAAATTGAGACTTCGACTTCAGCATGAACCCTGCGGGGGCTCCCTGGGGGACCCTGCACTTCAGCCCTCCTTTCAGAAATTCCCCAGAAAGAGCCACCATACATTTGTCTTCAACACTTGTGCCAACCGCCTGGATTAAGTTTTAATTTAGTTCTTCTGGAGAGGGTGGCCCATTAGCAGGAGCTACCACTGTTGTGTATGGATGTTGAGTTTTGCTGGGTTTTTGATTTGAGAGGAAGGGTCTTTTCCCCTCCTGCCAGGGGATGTTCATGGAAGGTTCTCTGAGGCTTCAAGGGCTTCCGTGCTCCGGACCTGGCAGGGTCCACCTCCTAACATCACCACTAGTAATAAGCTGCTGGCAGGAGTTTTATTTATTGCCACATATTTTATTTAAGCTAAATGTTCTAACAGTGCCAAAGAGCATGTAGCCAAAGGCAGCCACGTCTCAGGCACCCGGCCCTCCCCCTGAGTCCCTCACTGCTATTTCCCCCATGTACGCTGCCCTTCCACTGTGGCTTTTCTTGAACACAGTAGTGGGAGTACACAGACACGGTTTGGCGGTCTGCTTTTTACCCACCCCTACATCTTGGTGCTATTCTACATCAGTATGTACTGAGCTCTCCCTTGTTCTTTTCTTACAACTGCAAAGGATTGCGCAGTTATTCAGGGGTGTTAGATGCTGGAAGCTGTTCCCTTTCTTTTCTGGTCTGGAATTTTAAAGAAGACACCCCCACCTCCCCCCATCTTCAGGTTGGATTTGATTTGAGCCTGTGTAGCTCCATATTCAGCTCTCACAGCCGACATTGGTTGGACACCAGCTATGTGCCCTGTATTACCTCTCAGTGCCAGGCTCTGGGAATAGGGGAGGGACACAGCTGCAGGCTGCCCTGCCGTGGCCACTCCTCATCCTTGGTCCATGCTGGGCCCCCGTCTGAAGGGATGCTCTTTGGATCCATAGTCAGTCTCTACACCTGAGCATCTTCTACCTCCTGCTCTTTCTGAGAACGCCTGCAGCCTGTGTGGGTTGAACTCATGACTGTATGTGAGAAACACAGCTGTTTATGCAACTCTCACCCAAGGTGTGTATCTTCAAGTTCACTCAATTCCATAAACTTGAATTCGTCACTGATTATGCACCAGTGATATATATATACGTTATTTTATTTAATACCCATGGACCAACCCAATGAAGAAGCTCTTCTATCTTTGTTTTGATGCCGAGCATTTCAAACCCATATAAAAAGAAAGAATGGGCCCCCATAGGCTCATCACCCAGACTCCATGAATGTAAACATGTGACTTATTTTGTTTCAGTTATATAAAAAAATGCTTTTTAAAAATTTATAACTTCACAAACATGGTCATATTTAAAAATTAATAATTCTTCCATACCATTAAATATCCGTTTGATGTTCATTTCCCCTCCTTGGTCTAATATATTTTTTAACACTTTGAATAGTGATCCAAACAAAGAACATCTCCGTGGGTTGGCATCAACTTGGTCTCTGAATTTACAGCTTTCTCCCTCTATTTTTCTCCTTCCCCTGGCAATTTTTATGTATGAAAAAATTGAGTCTTTTATTCTATAGACTTTCTCAAAGTCTGGGTTTTGCTCATTTCATCCCTGTTATGTCAATTAACATGTTTTGATCCTTGTATTTTTCTGTAAATTAGTAGTTTAATCTTGAGCCTTAGTCACGTTTAGTTTTGATTCCCCCCCCCCCAAGCCTACTTCCTAGTTTTTTTTGGATTCTATCAGCAAGGTACAGATGCCTGCTGGTCTCTTTTTGTGATGTTAGTAGTTATTCAATGATTTTTATGATCTGGAGCCAAGGTTTTATTATGGTTGCAAAGTGGTGATGTTATAATTCTATTTAATAAAATCATAAAGATTAATAATGGTTCTTTCTTCTTTATTAGTTGGAATATTTCTACACAATGATGTCTTCAATTATTTCTTTTTTTCCTCACCTGATGCACCTGTAGGTCTTACAAGAGAGGGAGGAAAAATATTTAATTCTTCCTCAATATTTACCAGTTTTCAAAGTTATGAGCTGGTTTCCCAGCAGACTACAAAGGTAATTAATTAATGCTTTTTATTTTATACTGAACTCATGGATTAAAATGTATTTGATGTGTTTTGATCCACTCCAGTTGTTGTTGTTGTTGTTGTTGTTGTTATTATTATTATTATTATTACACTGGAGATTGAACCAAGGGGTAATTTACCATTGAGACACATCCCAAGTTCTTTTTATTTGAGACAGAATTTCACTAAGTTTCTAGGGTTTTGCTAAGTTTCTGAGGTTGGCCTCAAACTTGCAATTCTCCTGCCTCAGACTCCCAAGTTTCTGGGATTACCGATATGTGCCACTACCCCACCCACTTAATATCCATGAAACCATCTTTGGATAGTGGGAATATTGAGATTGATTTCTGTGTCTTTTGACATGACTGTAGTGGTTCTGGACAGCTTTCTTGCTTTCTGGTATGACAAAATGTTCCAGACTCATCTTGTACATCTACAGTTCCCCAAACATGGATTCAGCCACTTCTCCAAGGAACTCAGCTTTTCATGAAACATGGTTGTTAGAGACCAAAACTGGAGGCTAAAACTGTCCACTGCCAATGGGTTGGCCATTGCTGCTAGATCTTTTCATCATTTCTAGATCTCTTCAGTGGTTCAGATTTGGAAATAGGTATATTTTTATTTTTATGATCACAGATATCACAGGTTTATACTGATAAATCCAAATTTAAATCCAGGACTAAAGAATTGCCATGAAATTTAATCAGTCTTTCAATGGTATCTCCATTCACCCACACTAAAGTCTCAGTTCTTAATAACACAAATATAATGATTCTTTCACTTTATCCTACAGTATACAGCTACACACACACACACACACACACACACACACACACCAGTGTCAGAAAAACACCAGTGCTACTGCCAACGATGTGATCCCTGAAAACTTAAGCACTCTCGCCCCCAGTTCTCTTATACATTCCTCTTGGGGATGTACAGACAAATTACTGTGGTTTAAAATAATCACTTTGAATAGTTCTTCTCTGTGTAATTACACCATCAACTTGATACATCATTGAATTTATTTGTTTCCTTTTATTTTTGATATTTTAGGATTTGCTTAAGATTTAATTTTGCTTTACAATTATGTAAAATATTTTCATGGTTCCCAAATCATCTCCACATAAGAAGATAAATTAAAAAACTCCAGTGTCCATTCCTCCTTCCCTCCATCTATTTACTCCTTCCTCTTTTAAGTAATCATTTAAAAACATTGATTTTTTTTCATTCTTTTCTCTCTCTCTCTCTCTTTTTCTTTTTTCTTTCTTTTTTTGGTTACCAGGCATTGAACTCAGGAGCGCTCGACTCCTGAGCCACATCCCCAGCCCTATTTTGCATTTTATTTAGATTCAGGGTCTCACTGAGCTTGCTTAGCTCCTCAATTTTGCTGAGGCTAGCTTTGATCTCATAATCCACCTGCCTCAGCCTCCTGAGCCTCTGGGATTACAGGCTTGTGCCACCATGCCTGGCTCTCTTCCTCTTTCTTAAGGGGTAAAGTCCACACTCTCCCTTTTAACTTGTCTTTTAACTCAGTAGGAGATCCTGGAAAACATCACTGCATAATATGGATGATTTCCCTCTGCAGGGAAGTATCCCTACTGATAGGCAATTGGATCACTTCCAGTCTCTTGGTATTGCACATAGGATTGAAATGAACATTCTTATCAGATTTTTGGCAATGTATCATTGGCAGAGAGACCTCAAAGTAGGATTCTTAGGTCAAATTCCACATAAAGGCCTATATCATTTGCCTACATGCTGCCAAATTCTTCTCCATAGGGGTTGTATCATTTTCTACTCCTGTCAGCATGGCAAAAATATGTTTGTTTCCCCAGAGTCACACACACACACACACTCATACACACACAACACACACACAAATAGGTGGACCCACTTTTAATGTTTTGACAATCTGAGAGGTGAAACTGGTATCTCAGATAGGTTTTTAAAATTTCTCTTATGCCGGTTGAGCATCCTTTTATATCATCCAGAGAATTTTTCATTTATTTTTATGTCAACCTTTCATATTGCTCGTCTATTTATAAGTAGTTCCGATAACTCTTTTTAACCTCAAATTTTAAATGCTATTTATAAAATAGAGATATGAACCCTTTGTCTTCAAAGTTGTAAATATTGTTTCTAGTTTACCATTTATCTTTTAATTTTGCTTATGGTGTTATTTTGCAATGCAAACATTTTTAAAATTTTTGGTAATGAAATTTATCAATATGTCTCCTTGTTGCTCTTGGATTTTGAATTTTAATGAGGAAAGTACTTCCCATCTTCAGGTTATAAAGAAACTCACCAAATATTTCTACATGTATTTCCTTTTAACACTTAAATCTAGGATATGCTTAGAATCCATTCTAGCATACAGCAAGGGATGGATCCAGTTTTATTATATTCCTTGTGACTATCTAACTGTTGGAATGTCACTTATCTGAGACCATGTATCCATTATTGGCCTCAAATGCTATCTTTATCAACAAATGCATTTCCACATACAATGGCACCTGCCTTTAGATTTTCTATTCTGTTCTATTAGGCATCCTATCTTCTGCTAAATGAAATAGTTCTAGAGACTAGTATGTCTTAGTATCTTCCCTCTTGATTTTGTGTCATTTTTAATTTCTCCTTCCTCTTGCCTTTGTTCTTTTTTTAAAAAAAATATTTATTTATTTATTTATTTTTATGAGGTGCTAAGGATCGAACCCAGCACCTTGGATGTGCTAGGTGAGCACTCTACCACTGAGCCACAACCCAGCTTGCCTTTGTTCTTACAAATGGAATTTATACTCCACTCATCTAGCTCTGGGAAAGAAAGATGAAATAAAAAAATTCTAAGGGCATTACATTTATAAGTGAGTTTAGGGAGAATTTGCTCTCTCTATGCTAATGAGTCTTTCTATTTGAGCACATGGGATTTCTTTCCATTTGTTCCAGACTACTTTTGAGTCTTTTGGGAGGGTTTTGCTATTGTCTCATTTAAAAAGTTTATTCAGAGGCATTTCATTTTATTTTATGCTATCCCAAGTGAAAATTCCTCTTCAATTGTATCTTTGTTTATACAGATAAACATCATTGATTTTTGACATGTTTTTTGGAAACTGCTACTTTATTCAATCATCTTATTGCTTATTATGTAGTTTTTACCTACATCTTTTTTGGTTTTCCAGAAAGATCAAGATTTCCCCTCATTCTTTCCAACTCTCACATCATTGCTTTCTCTTGTCTAATCACATAGACTACTACCTCTGACCAAGGTTACAGAGCAGGGAAGAGAGTGGACATCCTTTTCTCATTCCTAATACCCTAATTTCTGCAGAAGGTCTCTACTATGTCCTTCTTAGAGATATTCTTTTTATCAAATCAAAGACATCTCCAAATATCCTGATTATTCTGATGAGAACCTGAGCTATAGAGAGATCAACGAAGAACTTGGCTCAAGGTTGTGAAGTTATTAAGTGTCAGGGCCTGGGTTTGACCTTGGGGTGTCTGGCTTCAAAACCTGGGATCTTCCGTAGCACCCCTCCCTGTTTTACATTACTCCAAACTCAACTTTTAAGATATTTAAAGAGGGTCAAGGGTGGCGAAGTGCAGCCTATGGGAAGGGCGGGGAAACAAGGCCCGAGTGCCAGGCCCAGGCTCTTCCTTCCTCTCTTTAGCGTCTTCCTCATTCCCAGACACCTGCTGCCTAGCAAAACAGTTTAGCAACCACCTTTGAGAGCAGCCTACTGCTGCCTGTCCCTCTCTGCCCCATCAAACTATTTCTTCCAATCTTATTCATCTCTCTCCCTACGAAAAAGTCTCCTGAATATATTCTTCTTTGTTATTACATTTCTAACCAAACTATAGTGTTCTGCTCTGCTAAACACACTGCAGTTAGTAAGAAATCCCCTGGGTGATTTTGTCTGGGAGAAACCTATCTAGTCTTGTGCAGGTACCAAAATAGCTCAGTCCTGTTCTGCCCTGCCCCCCCCCCCCTGCTTCCTTTCACGGCTATCAGCGTGTCAATCATGAACAATGACCCTATAACCTTTCTTTTTCTCAGTGGGTAGGATTAATTAGTTCTTTTTTTTCTTTTTTCTTTTTTTTTTTTCCCTGAGAGGTGCTGGGGATTGAACCCAGGGCCTCATGCATGCTAGGCAAGCACTGTACCACGGAGCTATACCCCACCCCATTGGTGGGTTTCAAAAATACGTTCTAGGGCCACAGGTTCTGTGGAGGAAAACCTAGCCCTGATCTAAACTGCTTGAGTTTCCAGCAGTTTCCCCAATTTGGCAAATAAATGCGCAGAGTATGGGCTGTCTTGCCAAGGGACAGAGAGGGGGAAGCAGGAGAGCTAGTCCTGTCAGGCCCATTTCAAACTCTAGCCCTTGTGCCTTTCCGTCATTTTGATTTCCCCTGCCTGGGCTGACAGTCTTGGCTGGTAGAGGGGTGAGCTGCTGTTTCCTCCTGGGGAGGCGGCCAACGTCCTGCTCCTCCACTGAGAGCCTCTGTGGTCCCCTTTCTTCCCCCTGCAGCTTCGTCCTTGACTGGCCCTCGGCTGCTTCCTTTTGCATTGGGACTCACAGTGTGCCTGCTGTCCCTCTGTCCTTCCCTCTGTAGCTCCCGGGCAGGGAGATGGCCTCATTCCAAGCTTGTGTTTAGCCTACTGGAGAAGGAAAGGCCTGGGGTTGCCAACGGAGCTTATTATCAGCATCATTCACTTGGCAAGAAAAGTCAGGAGCCCAGAGCAAGGCCAGGAGGGAAATGGCCACCTTCTGCCTGAGCAGTGGGGAGGGTGTCCAGGTCTTCCTAGGGGCCACCACCTGGGACTTTTCCCATCTGTTTCCACTGCTGAGTGGGAGAAGGGACAGGGCGGTGCTAACACAGCTGAGGACCTAAGAGAGAGAAGCTTGGAATTGAAAAGACATTTTGTATGATATGAACCTGGGGCTGGCCGCATGATTTATAGGTTCCAGTCAAAATGAAAATGCAGGGCCCCTTATTTAAATAGCAGGACAAAAGGACAATTAAAATATAAAGTTTTTTTTTTTTCTTTCATGGTCTCTTTCTTTTCTTTTCTTTTTTTCCGGTACTGGGGTTTGAACCCTAGTGTGCGCAACCATTGAGCCACATCCATAGCCCTTTCTATTTTTTTTTTATTTTGAGTCAGGGTCTCACTCAATTGCCCAGGCTGGCCTCCACCTTATGATCCTCCTGCCTCCACCTCCCAAGTTGCTTGGATTATAGGGAGGCCTCCCAAGTTGCTTGGATTATAGGTGTGCACCACCATACACTGCTTTATGTTCAGGCTCTTGTTATGGTGATTTTATTTGCTATTTAAACCTGTGCTCTCTTGGGCTTGGAGATACTTAGGTAGACCCTTGTGGACACCCGTGGGCTTGCTCCATCAGCTGCTGGGTTACCTTTCTCACCAACTACTGGGATTTTCTGGTGGCAGATAGTTGAAGAGATGTTAACCCCCAAAGCATTAGAACCCCAGGGTCACCCTGTAGACCTGGATCAGAGTGCCCAAGAGGCTTGTCTTTTCCCTCCAGCTGGTGTCACCCCCATGGGCCACATGCCACTCAGGAGGGGCTGGTGCTTTGGGAGGCAGGGGAATGGGCAGCAGAGAACCTATCCCAGGGATCCAGAATGGGATGAGAGCCAGCAGGAGCTCCCACACGTCTCCACGGTGTGGCTTCAGTCAACAAAACACAAGTTAAAGATGAAACTGTTGACAATGTCAAGATGGCGACCTCAGAGCATCAAGACCCAAGTTTGGCCCTTGTGAGAACCCAGTCCTGTGGGACTGCACTCACGGCTCCTGGGAAGCCAGCCTTGTCCCTTGGGATGACCATCCAAACCTCACAAACAGAGGTAGTGACAAGGTTGGAGAAGATTCCCCGCCCCAGGACACTTTGCTGATTCTGACAAGGTGGGTGGTGCCCTCCTGGTCCCTAATTGTGTTGCTTTCTGAGTCGTGACTTTCTGCAGTGATAGCACCCATTCCTTCCCCTCTTGGCCTCTTGCTTGTTTTTCTGAAAGCCCTCCATTGTCTCCTTGCAGGTAGTAGGAGATTCCAGGACAGAGGTGGCCCCACTTCCCAGAATGGCTTTGGCAACTTTCTGCATTCCGGAGGGTGAGGAGGGTGAGGAGACAGGCTGGGCAGGAGGAGGCTGCTGATGGAGAAAAGGAGGCTACAAAGGGGAGAGGGTCAGAGTTCGGAACGTGCAGCCCAGAATGAGAAGTGTCAGTGAGGGAGCTCTGGATTCCTGGAGGCTGGGAGCACTGAGCACAGCGTGGCTGCCTCTGATCCCCAAGGGAGGAGGGGACAGCACTTCATGAAGTCACTTGACTCTGGTTGGACTCTCCATTAGGCCTGGCAGGGGCTGGGCGCTGGCTGGAAAAATCATGTATATTTATGGTATGCAGAGTATTCTTTTGCTCTTTTTTGATAGAATAGAGCTTCATAATAACTAGAAGGCAGATCAGCAAGGCAGAAATAACTCCACTTTTTTAAGGTTGGTTAACTATATCTGTAAATCCATATTCAAAAAAGAAAAAGAAAAATCATAGGTCTTCATATAGGACTTCGTTTATGGGCACTAAAGAGGAACATGACTCCTTTTGGGGATTCTGAGCCCCAGAGGCAGAGGTCGAAAGTCTTGGCCTGTAGTCCTTCTGTGCTGTTCTGTCATCGAGGATCTTTTACAGATCTCCAGTCTCTAGTCTGCTTATCTATGGATTTGCTGGATTGTTCAGGCATTATTACACCCACTCTGCAGATGAGGAAATTGAGGTCCAGAGCAGTGGATAAGTTGCAAAAACTTCTGGCCTCAGCCAGGCAAGTCAGCATCTACTGAGCGTGAGTAGGTTTTGTGGCCATACTTCCTAACCTCGGTATTGCAGTGCCTGGTTCCTCTGGGCATGTCTGCGTGGCCACATGTGCTTGTCCAGAAGATGCTGACACGCTGGAATATCTAGGGTGTTCTAATGGCTGCTAGGGCACCATATTTAGAATCAGGACTATTGTGGACACTCTGGAGGAATAGCTGCCTCTTTGTCCCAGCAGATAGAAGGCTCCAGAATGTTCTAAGATGGCTCTCTCTCACAGCCCAGGTGGATGGGAGTGGAACAGCAGCCCCAGGGAAGCCTGAGAGGACAATGTTGTATATCGTGTGTACTGTGCTGTCCTTCAGATGCTGGTGACAGCAAAGAAGCAGCATTGTGGAGTGAAATGGGGCGGGGGGGGGGGGCGGGAGGCTGATGGAGAGTCCCTGAGTGCATCTGCTCAGCATCACCCGGCCACACACCAATGGTTTGTGACCTCTTGGGAGACTGCATGATGCCCCAGGGGGCAAAGTGTCTGAGTTAGCAGTTCCTCTCAGGAGTAGAGACTGATTTAGCTCAGAGGGATCCCAAGGCACTTGGGGAAGGGACAGGAGGAAAGAAGCCAGCCACCCACAGAGAGTCCAGCTGAGATAGGCAGTGCTGGTGGAAGTTCAGCATTAGAACCTCAGGCTGCAGGCAGACACGATGGATGAGTGCCATGCTCTGCAGAAGTCACCCTGGAGGGCAGGAAAGCCGGGGCCATCAAGCAAGAGCCGGACCTCTGCATCCTGCCTTGTCCAATAAGATAACCACTAGTCGTATGTTGCTATTTAAAGTCATGAAAATTGAATAAAATAAAAAATTCTATTCCTCAGTCTCATTAGCCACATGTCCAGTGCTCTCCCACCACAAATGGCTAGTGGCTGGCTGATTGGATGATACAGATACATTTCCATTGCTCTAGAAGGTTCTATTTGAATCCAAACCATTCTCATTAATATTTTTTTCTATTGATTACATATTGAAATAACATTGTGGATATACTAAGTTAAATCAGATATGATATTAATATTAACTTCACCTGTTTCTTTTTCCTTTCTTTTACTGTAGGTAATGGAAACATAAATTATTGACGTGGCTCATATTTCTGTTGGACAGTGCTATTGCAGAGCAAAATGGGGCAGGGGCAGGAGGCTGATGGAGAGTTCCCGTGGGCATCTGCTCAGCATCACCCGGCCACACACCAGTGGTGACATGTCTATTTATTCATAGTTTTTAATACTCATTCATTCAGTGTATTCAGTCAGATGAAGACCGTAAAAACCCCTTCTCAATAGCGGCAGCTCAGGGTAATGGGACAAAGGCAACTTTGGAGCTGGGGAACTTCAGTTTCAAATCTCAGCTCCATCTCCCTATTAGCTTATGACCAAATTACACGCCTTAGTTTTTCCATCTGAAAAATGCAATCAATGGGGATTCGACACACAGCATGGCTTTGAATGTTCCAGAAAGAAGTGCATGAGCTGGAACTAGCAGGTCCTGCCCATTTAAGACTCAGTAAATGGGGGCCCAATGTCCTCATCATTAGGCCATTAGCATTTTTAATATGAAAGTATGGATGGTGTGGCCAGTTTTTCTGGCCTCAGAGCACCCACGACCCTTCCCCTTGCCCTCAGCATCCCCTCTGAGAGCTGTCTGCCGAGCCCTTGGGCATGGCCTGGTACTCACCTGCTGGCAGCTGCTGGCCCAGGAGGCCCGGAGGGCGCCCCAACCCCCAGAACGCTTGGCCTTGCTCTCCAGGTGCATCCGCAACTGCGTCTCCAGCTCCTGGCTGACTTGCTCGAGGGCGTGCACCTTGGCCATGTACTCCACCAGGCAGCCCCCTAGGTCCTCCACAGAAGCATGGTCCCTCTCCAGGCCCGGAGCAGGCACCGCCGCCAGGCCTGAGCTCCGCAGGCCCTGCAGGAACACACTGCTGATGCCCAGGGCCCGGCGGGTCACACGGGCACCCAGGCCACCTATGCCCCCGCTGGGCGTTGTCCCTACATAGACCCCAGGGGTGCGGATGAGGCTGCCCATGACATTGGTCCTGGAGGCTGGGGGGCTGTCCAGGGAGGACGATGATCGTGTCCCCCTGAAAGATGTCCTGCGCCTCTGGAGGGGCATGCTGGAGCTGGTGCCGGCGGGCAAGTCCACCACCACCCTCCTCTCACTCATCACTCCTCTGCCTCTGCGGTGCCCAGCAGGGTTAGGTTAGAGTCCAGTGGCTTTTGGGTTCCAGCCCCAGCAGCCCTGTGGCCTGGTCATGGGCCTCTCTGGAAGCTCCCCTACCCCGGGGGCTCTTTGTCTGCTGCCTTCCATGAGCTTCCACCATTCACTGAGCTGAAAGAGAAATGGGCCCTGCCCAGGGCTGCGTGCAGAAAGGCGCTCATGCGTTCTCTGATGCGGGGTCAGGTGCCCAACCTCCCAGAGTTTTCTGCTGGTGGTGGGGGAGGCTGGGTCAGTGCAGGCTGTGGGGGTGGCTCGTCGGGGTTTGTTGATTTCACAACCGGAGAGAGGGCAAAGTAGGCCCCCAGCCGCCCCATTTCACAGGTTATAAACTGATGCCCCAGGGACCTCTGATCACAAGTGTAAGGATCACTTTTCCCTAGACTTCAGCTGCAAGCCAGGACTCTACATAGGTGTTTCAGAGCCAATTCTGATGCTTTCCACCTTCCTACATGTGCTGGTGTGGGGGAAGATGCGCAAATACCTGACAGGTGATTGAAGTGGAGAATGGACCGGAACCAGCCCCACAGGAGGCAGCCTGAGGAAACCCAGCCTGCTGCTTCTTCCCTGCGTCTCAGCTCCAGAGCAGCAGTTTCAGGTCCCTCCCTGATTCAGGTCCCTCTCCTCATTCTCATCTCTGCCCTCCCAGAGTCTGCACTTGACCTGCTGCTTGGACTTCACTTCCTCAGACTCGCTGATTTTTTTAAAAATACTTTTTAGTTGTCAATGGATCTTTATTTATTTATATGTGGTGCTGAGAATCCAACCCAGTGCCTCACACATGCTAGGCAAGCGCTCTACCACTGAGTCACAACCCCAGCCTCTCTGATGGGCTCTTGAGCAAGTTTAGATCCCATGTACTGGACACCTGCTTGCTCCGTCTGTCACCCACGCTGCCATTTCCCCATTTATCTGAAAACTCACAAATAAAAACAACAAAGAGAGTGATTTCTGGTAAGGTCTCCAAGGGAGCTCCAGGTTAGGATTTGGTGGGATCCTCTGGGTTCTAGTTCCTACCCTGGGTGGTCACTAAGTCATGCTGTCAAGGGTGACACCCCAGTCCCTTCCAGAGGATCAGAAAGGTTCCTCCAGCCCCAGGGATGACAAAATGGACTTACAAATCACTGCACTGAAGTTTTGCCCTGGAAAAACCAGATGGCCCAAATGTAGAGCTGGATATTTATGAAATGTGGAAATGTACCTCAGGTGAGACAAGAGAAAGGAAGTCAAATTCCATTCTAGTGCCATACCTGATTCCATCTTTGTTTCACTGAAATCTTAATTCTACCTTAGAAGATGAGTTGACATGTATGGCTGTTCGGGCTGTGTCCTGCACAAATCATGATCACATATCTACAGTTGGTTATTGTCCCCCTATGTGATAAGGACCCTGAGAATTGAAGTGACTCACCTAAGGTCCTTTGTTCAGAAAGTAGCAGAGCTAAGCTGAGAAGGCTTCTTCTGACTCCTATTCCAGGAACTTATTTAGGATCCTCTCTGGTGCCCACCACCCAGAAAGCAGAGCACCTATCTGAGGTCACACAGGCAAAGTTAAAAAAATCTGGTTGCGGGCTGGGGATGTGGCTCAAGCGGTAACATGCTTGCCTGGCATGTGTGGGGCGCTGGGTTCAATCCTCAGCACCACATAAAAATAAAAAAAAAATAAAGATGTTGTGTTCACCGAAAACTAAAAAATAAATATTAAAAAATTCTTTCTCCCTCTCTCTTTAAAAAAAAAAGAAATCTGGTTGCCTACCAGAACATTCTGTGTGATTAGGATACCATAACTTTCCTTCTGTCTTTCTTTCATTTCCCACTTCCACATTGTCTATTTGAGATGACATGGAAGATACTTTATAAATGCAAATGTTTGCTGTTTGATTAACAGATGGAGGAGCCCTCTGGATAAGTCAAGGCTGGTAGGACCCTGGTTTATTTGGGTATGGCATCCCTGCAGTGCACAAGAAGGGCCCATGGTGCACTGGAGACTGTATCACAAGGACACCCTCCTGCTACAGGTGATGTTGGCTGGGTCCTGAGGATCTGTACTCTATCAATTCCAGGATGTACCTACCAGGCTAACTGAAGGGATCAAGCTACCCATTAAAATGTTGGCAAAGGTGTCATGTTCAGGCACTGTTATTGCACCAAATGGTAACACTCAGTTGCCAGGTTAATTTACAGGTCTTTCTGACTCAAGGATATTTACCATAAATCCACAGAGCCTGGGTAGAGGGAGAAATAGGGAAGGAAGGTACCCTGATGGACACCAACCACCCACCCCAGAGACCCTAAGAGAGAGGATTCTCCTCTGGAAAAGTCACAAGCATGTTCTAAAGGACCCGCTTTACCAAATGACACACTGCTCATCCTATTATCTCATCAAACTCACAAAACCCAACTTCACGTGCAAGCAGATTAAAAAACACAGATGGACACATATAAGCGAGACTTGAGAGTTATTTTCCAGTGAAAAGAAGGCAAAATATATTAGCGACTTAATCCTTTGGGTAATAAAATAAGTTTATTTATATATCCATGGTAGCGGAATTCTGTGGGTACGGAAAAATAAGTCATACATCCACAAATGTATATATAACATATGTATCCTTGATTACATATATTATATATAAATTTTACTTTACAAACAGATTTCTCACTCTATATACTCACACACGTTGATATAGTCAATGCAATAGCTAAAGAAACATGAGAAGGTTAAGGTCAGAGAACAACATAGACAGTAACAGAGAAAACAAATCTCAGGGCAACATTTAACCTGCTCCTTTGGGGGCTGAGAGACCACAGAACTCGGGTCGAGGAGGTTCATACAGACATCGAGAACACACATTTTCGAAGGCCATCTTGCTTTTTTGAAAAAGGGCAACGTGGGTGGGAAGGAGAAAGTCATGGTAAGAAGACCACAGTAAGTAACAACACGAACGGATGAACCGACATTCAATTTCAATTCCCAATCTGCCTATAAGAACATCTATATTCAAAATATACTATCAAACTATTTTTCTTTTTTAGAGAAAGGAAGCGTCAAAGCAGTTCTCTTCTCTTCTAGCCACTCTTAGGAAAATATCAGAGGAGCAGCCACCTCTGGAAGCCCCTCTTGTGTGGCTGAGAGTCTGAGCCTCACTGGTGCTGGTCGCTGGGCACCGTGGGAGTCCGGAGGCAGCCTGGCGGGATGCAGAGAGCAGGAGAGAGAAAGGAGGGCAAAAGAAGAGCCCATAGCAGATCCTTGGGCCCAAGGGGCAAGAGGGTCTGCAGTACCTCTGCGGGTGGACGGAACCAGCTTCTGGCTTCTCCCAAGCGGCTGGCTTTGGCAATCTGGTTTGCTTTAGGAGCGCAGGAGGAAGGTTTCAAAAGTGGCAAGCCCTTAGACCTGTTCCTTGGGACACAATACCATCATCACTTTTGGAGAAAACCCCAATGAACATCTGATCCTTAAGGAAGGGCGAGCGTTCTAAAGCTCCAGGGTTGGGACCTGTGCCTACACCCTCCCCGAGAGAAGAGGTGCCGTTGTGGGATGCAGATGTGGGGTTTCCAGGGACGGGAGGTCCTGTGGTTGGCCTGGCAGGAGCACCCATGGGGTGATCACAGGGCAGGCGCCTTAGGATGCTTCCACGTCCTTCACGGATTTCCTGAGGGTGGTCGGCTCCTGCCTCCGCCTACGACATGGGTGGCATTGAACTTGACATCCAGTGGTGCCACCGCGAGTCCCCAGGGTTCCTGTCCTCCAGGGTGAAGACATTTTCGCTTTTCCTGCTTTGGTTTGAGTATGCTGTACCTCGTGCTCCTCCTGGGTGGCCCAGTCCCCTTCACGCATGAGCATATGAGGAGGGAGGAGACAGGTCTCGAATCTAAGGAATCAGAGCTTTAGGAATCGGGCAACAGACTTGGCCACTTTAGCATTCTGCTTGTCCAGGAGGTTGGTCTCTTCCCTCACCTGCCCGGGCTCCTGCGACTCCCCGAGGGCTCAGAAACAGTTATCAAGAGAAGCAACTGATGCCACTGCTTTGCTTAGAAATACCTTTATTTTATAAAGCCACGGGTCATTCTGTAAAGTTTTTTTTTTTTTTTCTGATTTTAAACCACACTTATAAAAAAGATGTTGACAATTCTTAGGAAAAAAAGCTGAAAATGTTTCTCATTAAGTCAGGGTTACACAAAGGTTATATTTATAATATATATATTTGTATATTTATAATTTAGAGATGAAAAATAGGGAACGGCAGAGTGAAGGCTGCTGCAGCTAGATCTCGGACACTTGATCGTTTCCCACGAACAGTGTTTCTTGACAGAAGGGGTTCACGAGGACCATCCCCGTGTCTCGATAGTCGCCGTTGGCTGGGGACCGGGGCTCTGAGAGCTGGTCCTAGGGAGAGAGGGAGGAGATGCTGTGAGCTGGGGAAGGTGTTCTCAAACAAATGCACACAGAGGAACATTTATTTCAGGATCGCTTGGTATGCGTTTGTCACCTCTACTGCCAAGACGGGGGCGCAGAGTGCTCTCTGCTGTTCTTTCAGATTTTTTCTAACAACTTCCAAAAAAGGCTTCCTGAGTTACCCCTACCCTAAGGTTGCCAGAGACGGTACTGCTTTCCTTGACAAAGTCTGAGAGGGGCTCACCGTGCAGGACACGTATCGTGTATGGCTTGCTTCCTTCAAGGGCAAACATTGGTTCACTTGGACCTCAGACTCTACTTTTGTCTTTCTCATAGATCTCTGGGAGACTTCTCTGTTCTTCCTTCCTGAACGCACCTACTTTCACTCACTTCTTTCCTCTCCTGTCACCCATCAGAGTCTTTGATGTCCAATTTCTCCTCCTCACCTGACCCTCCTAGAGCCTGTTCAGAATTACTGCCCTGTTTCTTGTAGCACTAGAAGCTGAGCTTATAGCTAGAAGCTGAGCTCAGGGAACCTGAATCTGTGCGATTGTGTAATAGATGGTCAGGGAAAATGCTGAAGCCCTGTCTGCTCAACCCCAGGAGCAGGAAAGCCTAGCAATAGGCAATCCACTGCTCAGAAGGCAATATGATTGCATTGGCAGGGAAGGATCAGGAAGGCTTGCCACAACTTTGGGTTGCTAAAGGGCTGTCCTCAGATTCAAGTGCAGGTATTAACCCATTTTGTCCCATTGTCCCAGATTTGGAACACCTATAAACACTAAAATTGAGGCAATGAATATAACACTTACGGTAACTTTGAGATAATTATTATGTTCACAGAATTGACAACTTGGGACTTAATGGTTTCATTTAGAAAAAAGGAAGAAAGAAAAGCCACAGTTTATTCCAACACTAAACAAAGTAAAATCTAAGACCCTCTGAGCCATTTCAGGGCAAATGAACTCAAGAGTAGACTTAAGGTATAATGGCTCAGGCCAGATCTGCCCACAAATGTCTTTTTTTTTTTTTTTTTTTTTTAAGAAGCCACAATTAATTCTCTGTAGTTTATTTTTAAACAAAACATTGATGCTTTTTGAGGAGGGCTGATTGCTTCATGGATCACATGGAGAGAAGAAACTCCACTGTTGATAAAATATCTTTTCAGGAGACAAGAAGCTCCTTCCCAGGTGGGACTTTGCTGAGGAGGGTGGCCCTGGGTCACCTTGCAGTGAAGGACAACAGGGTGGCACCTCAGAGGGGACAGAAATCCCTTTGGACAACCTTGCTGTTGGGTTGAGGGGGTTTAGAGGTTGAAATGTGGTCCACTGGTTTACAGTTCTTCCAAAGTAAGAATGTGCCCCGGGTGAACCACATCATACGCGTCACTGCATAGAAAGAAGGTTATTTAGAAAACAACCAAGGCAGAAAAGGAGAAAAAGAAAGGAGGAGGAGGAGGAGGAGGAGGAGGAGGAGGAGGAGGAGGAGGAGGAGGAGAAAGAAGAGAGAATAGGAATTCCAGGGACCCTCTGGCTGACACCATCTTGCCTGTCTAATTCTGGATTTGCTTGGCTGCTTCCATGGACATGGATGGGGAGCAGGGAGCAGAGAAACTTGCTTAGGCAAAGCATTTGGTGGTTCTAAGGCTGGTGGCTAAAAGGCAGGGGGTGGGTGATCTGAGGGTGTGCAGCATGGTGGAATTTGCTTCAGGACATCTGGCATGGTCTGCAGCCCACGCAAGTCCCCAGCTGTCTCTGTCCAGGCTCCGGGCTGCCCTCCTCTGCCCTCAGACAGCGTGAGCTCAGATAATTGGAACAAATGGCCATATTTCTCTAAATAAAGCAGAAGAAGGTGAGTAGAGTGCCGGGAGGCGAACAGCACTAAAGTCTGCTCTGAAGCCAAGCCGAGCTTTTAGCTGGGGCTTCAGTGGCACCCTCCTGATCTGGAGACCACAAGCAGCTGGGACAGCCCTTTCCACCAGAGCCTTTGGCTTGAGTTGGACGGTGGCCCTGGTGCTCCAGGCTGGAATAATGCCTGACCGTGGAGCTCTGCAAGCGGGGACTTTACTGCGGTGAGCTCTGGAGCACTGTCCTTCGGCTTTGGTTTTCATTTACAGATATGCAAAAAGCATATGTGAAATTGGGAGTTCAGAGGCTCACAGGCCATACTCAAAATGGGGCCAGTTAGGGAATTTTTTTGCCAAGTTAGAATTGTTTTCACCTACTCTAATATAAAATGTGCTCTGTCTCCATTCAAAGTTTATTCTCCCATGAAGCGGGCCTTCTGTTTGTCCTTTGTTTAATTTATGATTATTTTTTATTAAGCGACTACTATGTGTTAGGGTAAACGGCAGTGAATAGAATTCATGGTTCCTTCATTTCATGTGGTTTACCAGAGGGCTGCCTTGGGTCAGGCACTGTCCTAGGTGCTGGGAATGGAGCAGTGAACCCAAGGAACAAGGCCCCTGCCCTCAGGCAGTTTATATTACAGCAGGGAATGGACCAAAACCAGGTCAAAAGAGGGATAAGGATGTGACATTAGGGGGCTCTTATCAGTTCAGAATAGTGAGGGCAAGACTCCCCCAGGAGATGACCTTTGAACAGAGACCAGAAGGAAGCAAGAGATGGAGACATGCAGGAGAAAAGCATTCCACAGAGGTGCCAGGGCAGAGGGCTTCCTGTGTAGGGGGAAGAGCAAAAAGACCAGTGCAAACCCAGCTGCTTGGGAGGCTGAGGCAGGAGGATGGCAAGTTCAAGGTCAGCAGGGCTTCCCAGACTGGGGTGCCAGAGGCAAAACCCTCTGCTGTGGCATCTATGTAACAAAGAAACCATGAGAGTTTTGAGTTTGGGGTTGGGAGAGAGGAATCAAGAATTCAGACGTGGGCAGGTGGAGTCTGAGACAATTATTAGACGTGTGTGTGTGTGTGTGTGTGTGGCAGGTGGCCGGGCAGTTGGGTCTGGCGTTCAGGAGAGATGTCAAGGCAAGACAGAAATTTGGAGTCAATGGTGTGGCAATAGCCATGGCTTTTCAATTGTGGAACTAAGTAGAAAAAGAGGAGCCAAGGCAGGACTGAGCCTGGGCTCCAGTGACCAAAGGCCAGGGAAAGACAGGGACTCAGTGACAAACTGGGAAGGAGCTGCCAGGAGTAGGGGAGAGCTGGAGAGGGACATGCAGTGGCGGTGCACACCTGTAATCCCAGTAGTTCAGGAGGCTGAGGCAGGAGGATCGTGAGTTCAAAGCCAGCCTCAGCAACTTAGCAAGCCCCTAAGCAACTCAATGAGACCCTGTCTCTAAATAACATACAAAATAGGGTTGGGGATGTGGCTCAGTGGTTTAAGTGCAACTGGGTCCAATCCCCGGTACCAAATAAATAAACAAATAAATAAGGAGGGGATGGTAGGTTGACTGGCAACGCGGCTGGTAGATCTGGTAAGAAGGGTGCTTAGAACTGACCACTGGGGTTAGCAGTGTGGAAGACATTGGCTGTTCCAGGGTAAGCAGGATCAGACCAGGAGCCACGTGATCGCAACTCCAGTGAATGCTCAAATGGACAAGCACAGTGAGCCGAGACCCTAGGGTAGAAGGCCAAAGTCAGCCTGGCAGGTCAGGGAAGGCCATATGCAGATGGGGCCCTGAATGATGGCAGAGGTCACTGAGGTGAACAAGGGGAGAGACAGGAGGCACTGCAGGAGAGGGAATAGCCCATGCACAGGTCTAGAGAGCGTGCCATGTCACTTGGTACCATGAGGGATCCTGTGTGGCTGGAGCTTAGCAGGTGAGGGGGAGAGCAACACCAGAATGTCGGCAGGAGGCAGGTCTACCTTGTAAAAGACTTTGAACTTTAGCTAAAGGGCAATGGGAAGCAGCAGAAGGGTCTTGAGCATGGAGCTCTGTGGCCACAGTGACATTTGGAATGGTCAGCAGGGGAAGTGGGGAGTGTGCCTCCCAAACAGCTCTTCTCACCGGCCTGCCAGTTCAGAAGTCCGCCATCTTTCTCTTGGCCTGTCTCCACCGCACCCTAGTTGACCTATTGTTTCTGCTTGGTTTTTCTGTCTGTTTTCCCATCCATTCATCCATCTACCAAACCACCCTTCTTTTCCTTCCTAATTCATTCTCTGACCACACATGGAGTGCCTTCACCAGGCAACAGCATAATTCTCCTAACCCTGGCTCAACCAGCCCTGGAGACCTCCAATGACCCTTTGATGCCCCAAAGTAAGGTCCACAATCCGTGATACCCCATCCAGGATCGTGCCTCATCTGGTCCCTTCATCCCTCTTTCTTGCTCCCCCCTGCTGTTCCCCCTGCTCCATGGGGAATAAAAAGAGTGTGGACTCCGATTATAGAGTCAAGGCCAGGGCTTCTCACTGGCCAGCCATCCAGTAGCCACAGGCCAGCACTCCCAGTGACTTCTCCCTCTCCAGTGCCTTCTCCTTGGCCTGATGTACTATACCCCCACCAGATCCCTTCCCGGACTTAGGCTTCTTCTTTTCCACGATGCCTGCTTGAAATCCAGATGTCCTTCCCAGCACCTCCCTGGGCAGGCTTCCCTTCCTTGTAGCTCTTTGTAACCGGTCCTTGTGTCCCCTAGTCTGTTTCTGAGGGGATGCTGGGGTTCATCTCCCAGCCACATCTCAGACTTTGAGCCCCTGAGAAGAAGCTGTCATCTCCATGGTGCCCTGAAAGTGCCTGCCACCAAATAGGTTCTCAATCAGTATTTGTTATTATTCCCGGAAACCAGGAGTACTAAGAACACTGCTCCTCCAATGTGCAGAAGGCACCTGGGAATTCTTGTTAAAATGCAGATCCTGGTTCAGCAGGGCAGGGGTGGGCATGGTGGCTGCTGCCTGAGCATAGAGCACTGGGATGGGCGGGGGCTCTGTGGCTCTCTGAGGGGCCGTGCTGTTCCCTGCACTCCTGGGGGACCTCGAGGTGTGGGGCTCCTTACCTCGGAGGTCTCCAGGGACTGAATCTCCCTGGGCAGCTCCACGGCGTGCCTGTTAAAGTAGTCCATGGTGATGGCGTTGTTCCAGTAGCTCAGGTTGTTCTCGGGGTTGGCTGTCTTCTTCTTCCTCCTCATGCAGCACACAGTCAGCAAGACGGCTGTGGAGACAGTGCAAGTCAGAGAGGGAGGTGACAAGGACAAGGACAGAGGCAGTGGTCCTGGGGATGAATGCCTGTCTCTAGGCAGGGCTTCCGAAGGCCAGACATCCTTCCTTCCTCTCTTCCTTTGTCCTTCCAACCGGTATCTACGTATATCGAGTGCCTACCTTGTGCCAGAAACTGTTAAAATTATTGGGGAGGTAGAGGTAGAAGAAAAGGACCCCCAACTTTCCTGAGTTTCCATTGCAACACAAGAATGGAGGGATGCAGAGTGGTTAGACAAGAATCATAAACAAAATGAATAAATAAGGCAAATTCAGAGGTGATAACCATTCAATGAAGATAACAGGGTAAAGTGGGAGAGACGATGAGGGGAGTTGGGGGAGAGGCTGATTTAGAATCACCATGATGGGCTACACTGAGGTGGTAACCTTAGAGCAGGGAGCCAGTTCTATTGTGGGATGGATGGGTCAGTATGTTCTAGGAGGGTGAACAGCATGTGCATAGGGGCTGAGGTGGGGACAAGGTAATTGTGCAGGAGAACAGGAAGAGCAGCTGTGGAGTGGAGTGTGTGTGGAGAAGGAGGTGAGGTCAGAGCAGTGTTTAGAGGCTGCCCCAAGGGGCTGAGGGTCCCGGGACTTGCATGGAGCTTGATGATATCTATTGTTACCGCAGGTCTATAGTTTTAGTTAGCCAAGAAAGGTCTTTCTCTTGCTCATCTGGTGGGAAGGCTCCCCAGAGCTTGGCTGCAAATAAGAGTGGATGCATCCTGAGTTGCACCTGTGGACTGATGGGAGCATTCTCAGCTGGAGCGGAAGTATGGCAGAAAGGGGAGCAGGGCTCAGTGAACTTTACAAAATAAGCCCTTGACTTCTATAGAGGATCTGGAGGGCAGAGGCTCACAGTGAAATCCCTGATAGAACAGCTTTTCTGGCACTATCATGAGAAAAATCAGCGACCAAAAAACCTGCTAAAATCTATGCAAGAATTATGTTCCAGGCACATTAGAAATATGACTTCATTGCTGGGTGTGGTGGCACACACCTGTAATCTCAGAGACTTGGGAGGCTGAGGCAGGAGGTTGCAAGTTCGAGGCCAGCCTAACCAATCTGAGACTCTGTCTGAAAATAAAATATGAAAAGAGCTGGGGATGTGCCATAGTAATAAAGTGCTGGGTTCCATTCTCTGTACTGCCTGCCCCCAATTTTCTTTTTCATCTAATTCTCCATTTAATGCTTGAGGTCAGTACTACCAGGCTTACTGATTTTATAGATAGGAAAACAGACTTGGAGAGGAAAAGTGATATGCTCAAGAGCAAACCCACACACCTGGACTCCAAAGCCCATGCCCTTAAACATCCATGGTTCTGCTCTGGGCAGGTACAGAGGCTCAACTTGTGCAGGTGGCCTGATCAGGGCTCAGTGGCCTGACTGCATGCACCCACCATGACGTATGGCTCTCTCTGCTTAATTGCTAGGACTCCCAGGAGGAAGGCACATGTCTGGATTTTGTGGATGAACTAGGTATGGACAGAGTGGCTTGGGCATGCTGGCAGGGAAGGCTTCTGAGGTCACTGAGTGGGGTGGCCTATCCTGATTCACACAGTAGGATGGCAATGCAATAGGGTGATAAAAGTCCTCATGGGGAGAAGCCAGTAAGTGAGGGCTGAGTGCATCCTACCCCAGGTTCTCTACCACTAGAATCTCCGGATGTGGCGCCAGGGGTGGCCAGGGCTGCATGCACCCAACCCCTGGTGGTGCCAATCACTTCTGTGCGGGACAACAGGGCAAGTTGCGCTGCCCAGAGGCCAGCACCAGGGGGCAGCAGAGCACCGGTTCCATCCACAGCAGCCGGAGAGTCTGGCCAGCATTCTGTGGGTCACGTCAGTGCACCAGGCAGCTGCAAAAGCTGGCATCCATGCAGAATGAGACCTCAGAGCCAGACCCAGAGCCCCAGGGGGGTGACTGGGTATTCTGTAGTTTTCTTTCCAGCTGCCAGCCTTGCTGGCATCTCAACCTGAAAGGCCTCTGAACAAGGTCAAGAGATAGGGTGAGTTTCCCTTTCCTTGAATCTGCTAGGAACTGTCTTTTTAAAATTGCTTCTCATCCCTCCACTGCCTCCTTTTAAAAAGGCTCTAAAACATAAGGGAGATTCCTGAATGGGCTAAAGGGATTCTAGAGATTAGCTGGCATCTAATTGTTCAGAATTTTGTGGATCTCCTTCTTGCCCTCCTTTGCCTCAAAAGTCCTTTCTTTTAAATAGTTAAAGGAGAAAACAGGGTGCAGAAAGGATCCGCCTGGCAACCTGCTCCTTCAGGCCACCTTCTCATTCTGCAGGTGAAACACCACAGCCTGAAGCCCAGCTGACTTGCCACCGGCCACAGGTCTGTGAGTGGCTGGGTTGGGACAGGACTTCAAGTCCCCTTTCTTATTTTCTGATGTGTTTATTCCTCATCGCTACTACCTTTCAGCCAGCTCCTGGACCTGGGATGGTGAAATAGTGGGGGAATTCAAACTGGTGAAACAGAAGCCGTGAAGAGAGGGATGTGGGCAAAGTGCCACTCTTTCAGCTCCTGCTCTGTTCTGGTGGAGGGTTGTCAGGAAGGTTTCCTCTATTGGGACAAACAGAGCCACTCTTCAACTGTAGGGCACCTCCCATCATGTCACACAGACTCCAAACACAGGCTGGCAGGGGAGGAAAGGTGCCCATGAGCTAGATTTGTATAGTCTATGCAGCCCTTTAAGGGAGAAGGGTATCTGCGCCTCCCATGTGGTCTTAGCTGTCCCCTAGTCAATATGGCAGGAGGGCTGTAGATTTAGAATCTAGATGATAGTTGATCACTCGCATAACCTGAGTAAATTACTTAGTCCTCCTCAGCCTCAGCCTCCTCTGGGAAGATTAGATGCAACCACGCACTTGGCATTGTTCCTGGACACAGTAGGTGGGTAACTAAACCTGTCCCTTCTTCCATCCTACATTCTTACTCTACAAAGTGGGGGAATGGAAACCCCAAGAGGTGAGCTTGCCCACGGCTGTGCTGCCAACCTGGGCTGGCAGTGGGCAGAATCCTGGTCTTCTGGCCCCTCGTCCAGTGCTGTGTCTAACAGCCCACGTTGCCCCTGGATCTGAAGAAAGCCAGGTGCAGGGATCCTACCCTGCAGGGAGGGCTGATGCCTTGCAGGATAACCGCGGACTGGGACAGGGTGCTCTCTTCCATGCTTCTCCCCATCACATGGTGTTAGGGTGCCTGGCTGGTTATGTTTCTCTCAGGGAGTTTCAGGGCTTCTCTCCATTTCATCTTTTTAATGGAAGCCAGCCTCACTACAGAGAGAGCAGGCTTGGTGGCAGAGAGGCCTGGGTTCAAGTCACAGCTCTGCCACATATTACACCTGGTAGGCCACTGCATCTCTCTGACCAATATGGACTTCATGGGGTTGTAAGCACAATGCCTGACACACTATGGCTGCTTCATTAACAAGAGCTCTTTTCTTGTTCTCCCAGCAGCCTGCACAAGAAAGATCTAGAAAGAAAAGCTGGGCTGCATGCCTATTGGGGTGCTTGAGGCCCAAGCTCCACTAGGGGCTTAGAACTTTCGTTATTTCAGTGATCTGAAATTTCACCTAAGAGATAAGTACAACAACTTAGATTGTGGAGTGTGTAATGTTTTCCCAGTACCTGAGCACTTTACATGCCAATTTAAGCCCTCACACGAACCACTTTGGAAAGGTATTGGTGCTCATCCCATTTATGGAAGAGGTAATTAAAGGTCATGGGAATTAACGATATGGATCATGATCACCCAGTTAATTAAAGCAATTTGAACACAGGTCTCGGTGACCTTCAAGTTGATGCCTGCCATCCTATGTCATCCTGAACACTGGGGGACACCTGCACTGGGTAAGGAGAGTGCTACGCCAACTTCACAGGTGCATCCAAACACAGGGTGCCAGCCACTTCCTCCCCCACTTAGCTGAACATCTTCAATTTTCTGTGTCACCAGAGGCAATGGCCATCAAGGCCAGCAGACATGAATGAGGCCCCTGATTCCTTGAGTTTTCAAACAGGGCTGACATTTAAGCAGACTCTCTTGGCTTCCCATGAATGTCAACGGGGAACCATCCACGGCTTGTCAGATGTGACAGGAGAAGAGGAGGTCACGGATTTTAAGGCATAGCCCTAGATATTATGTTCAAATTTCTGGGAGGGGAAATGCTTTCAGATGAAAGGATCTGCCATGGGCTAAGAGATGGAAATGAAGCCCCACAAGTCCCCAGGGAGCCAACCTTTCTAAACACCTGCTGAATGGCTCTCTGCCTGGCCGGTTTGGGCACACACTGTAAATCCTAATAGCAAAGAGATGGATAACAAATGTGACTCAATCGCTGCCATTTGTGAGCACCCTCTCTGTGGCGGACCCTCACCTAAGTCCTTGCACGTATCATCTCTGCTGTTTTACAAGTCTTCAAGGTGGGTGTTGCAGACATGGAAGTGTCTGTGTCCCACAGCCGGTGAGTGGCAAGAGCTGGGCTGACATGCAAGCCTGTTTGATTCCATGAGCCAGATCTTTCTAGCGCAGCAGGGTTAGCCATGCAGGGTACAAATTAGGGAAGTTGGAGAGAACAGAAAGTTGTGATATATTTCAGACTGGGCCCCTCAATTTACAGATGAGAAAACAGACCAGCGAGTAGAAGGAATAATTCAGTAGTGTCACTGTGAAGACCGAGCAGGACTGTGGACTGTCATTTCCGTCCTTTGGGGATTGAGTGAGGAGCCTGCAGGGAGTCCTTAGGGTATGGAATGAGGTCAGAGGCTTGGGGAAGCCAGGTTGTGGGGCTTAGTGTCTGGCTCCCCAGCCTGGCAGTTGGGAATATGCGGGGGCGCTAGCTGGGAAGCACTGATAAGAGCTATCAGAAGGAGCGCATGACACTGCTGTGGCAGGGTGACATTCCCTGGACAACCCTACCTTGCCCTTGGCTTTCTCCCTTCCCCCTTCTTCCATTGGTCCATAAACTCTAAGGAGAAAGGCTTCCCATCCACCCTTCCTTCTGTTCCAACATCTTCTATTCTTTTCATTGCTAGGAGTCATTCTGACCCAGATGTCTTATAGAATTACAAAATGACTAAAGGCCTATGAGTGACACAGGGACCTATATTCTCAGAGCAGGTCTGCATGAACAACCAACATGGCTACCCATCATTAGGTGCAATGATAGGTTAACTCAGGATGCTGCCTAATGCTCCAGAGTCTGGAGGGAAGTCAGACTGCCCTGGTGCAAGGTGCACATGAACTCTCAGGTATCCAGGGTTGCTGGGAGGCTCAACTCTGTCTGCCAGGCTCAGCTTGGCAGATGAGCAGCACCTGCCAGGGGCCTCCCTGTCTGATCCCATCCTCCATTGCTCATGGCGGGGCAGGGAGAAAATATTCTGGAGGATGGATGTGACACAGGTACACAGGCAAGAGAGCCTGGTAGGGCCTCCGGACTGGCGTTCCTGTGAAAACCCAGACCACTGACTGGTGGGTGAGGACCACAATTCATGCCAGGCCAGAGGCTTCTAACAGGAGTCTGTAGGTACCATGCATCCTGATGGTGGCAGCAGAGACCAGCTCAGGAGCCACATGGCTCCCCTGCTGTGGCTGGCTGTGGCTTGGATCCAATCAATTTCAATTCTTAGCACTTCTGAAACCCTGTTGGCTGCGAGTGTCTGGCAGGACTCAGAAAAAAAAAAAGCTTTTTTTTTTTTTTTTCCCCAGCCCTGGCACAAATATACTCTTCCAGTCACTGGGTGGGGCAAGTGATCTGGAAGGGCAGGTGAACTGTGGGTGCCCTTCTTGGGACAAGCAGGGGAGGTTTTGCTAACCCTCCCTGCTGCTTCTACCAGAAGCAGAGAAATCATGCATCCCCTGACCAGCAGCCCTGGATGCAGAAATCAGGGCCAGAGCTGATGCTGGTCTGAATGGCCAGAGGGAGGAAGTCTACACTTGAACCTAGCCTACATGGCCTGGAATACCCGGTGGGAACATCATCCAAACAGATGAGGACATTTCCAGAGACAGCCTGGGGTTTAGAGGCTCATAATTTTTTTTTTTTTTTTGATCTTAGTTTCCCTCTCACAGGGGCCTTCACAGAGTTAACGATGGTCCCATAGGAGTCGGGACCATGAACAAGGACACAGAGCTGATACGAAGGCAGCCAGGGTCAGGCAGAAGTGAGGGGCCTTCAGTATGGAGATGGGCTCTGTCATTCCCAAGGGGCTACCAGAGTCTCCTTTGAACAGCATTCATAATTCACTTTAGAAAATAAGATGTTCTACCCCCAGCACCTGAAGTCTCCTTTCAGAACATCAGGAGTGTCCTCCAGGTACAGTCCTGAGCTGTGTCCTTGCTCCTGTCTCTACTGACATCTGGATCCATGGTGTGGGCAGCCTCTGGGATTTTCAGCTTTGCAGCAGGATCTGATCTAATTTCGAACTCACACCTCCCAGAAGCACAGGGGGAGAAGTAGGAGTCATTTTAGAACAGCAAAACCCAGGTGGGTGTGGTCTGCGGGGGCTTTGGGTCTACCCTGCCCTTTCTAGCTCAGGCAAAGGACAGCCAGGGGGTTACTGGGTGCTGAGAGTTGGGGAGAGTTGCACATCTGTGGTTCCCGAGTGCTTGGCACAGTGCCTGGCATACAGTGGGCACTTGCAAAACACTGCACCGAATCAGACAAATGGATTTTACACACCACCTCCAGGCTGACTGACTGCAAGATGGGGACTCTGGGCAAATTACTTTACCTAGCAACTTAATTCCCATCTGTAAAGGGTGGATGATGACCACAGTCCACCCTGGTACCTCGTTTCCGTTTTTGTTTTATTTTCTCTGACTCGTTTGTTTTAAAGAAGGAATGATTAAGAAAACATATGGGGAACTCACTTTGTAAACTAGAGTATCCATCAAGACACATGTAAAGGGTGGAAAAGTAAAAAGCTGTCTCTTGTGTGGTTCCTTCTCAAACACGACCATTAATAATTTTATTGGGGCCGGAGGTTCATGAATTCAAAGCCAGCCTCAGCAACTTAGCAAGGCCCTAAGCAACTCAGTGAGACCCTGTTTTTTAAAAAAATGTATCTATATAGAAAAGGGCTGGGGATGTGGCTCAGTGCTAAAGTGCCACTAGGTACAATCCCTGGTACAAAAAAAAAAAAAAATTGGCCAAGAGTGCTACATTGTCTCATTATCATTCTTCCATTTTAGAAGTAGGCAATCGCAGTTTATAAATTATGTGTTTCCATGAGAGACGATACAGCTGCTTTTATTAAGAATGAAATATGCAACTTGCAAATATTTTCACTTTTCCTGATTAGGGTCCTAGAGCAGCAGCAGGCTGCCTGCAAACACGGAAAGTTTGTGTGGCTTAATGAGCAGGCGGAAGTGGCGCCTGGGAAGAATCTAGATTCCAGATTAGAAAATATCTGGGGGGGAGTCTAATGCCAAGCGGAAATCACAGCTCATGTTAAAGGCACGGACCGCTTGCACTAATCCATGGCATGAGAGAAGCCGGGGGTCCTGGGTTCACAGCCTGCACTGGAGGAGGCCCCTGCCCTGTGGGAAGCCTGTTGAGATCAAGGTGAGCCCGTGGCATGACCTCAAGTCAGTACAACCAACAGGGCTGAGGCCAGCGCAGGTTGACTGTGGCCAAAGCGTCCACCGTTAGCTTCCTCCGTCATGGCTGGGCATGTGTGAAAAACTGTGTTCCTTTCTAGGTAAACAGGAATAAAGTGGTGGCCATACAGAGGGGACAGATGGGGGACAGGACCGGGGCCAAGGCAGCCCTATGAAGGAGACTCGAAGGTCAAGGATGAGCAGATTGGACAAAGAACGCTGCCCTTGAGAGCCATTCCATTGCTCCTGGATGGTTAGATGGACTGATTTGTGTGGTTTCAGAAGGCACAGCTTGGGGTCATGGGGTAAAAATTATAAGGGGGGCCAACTTCAGGCCCCCAGGAGAGCGGGAGAAATCCTGAAGGGTCCAAGAAGAAGAGGCTGTCCAGGGAGTGAGGAGTATGGTGGGAGCTCTCATCCCTAGAAGGGTCCGGGGGGTGGCTGGATGGCAACCAGGTGGGGTGGGATGGGGCTGAGGCCAGTGAAGACTCTTGCAACGTTACCAGAGAAACTGAGAATAGAAGATCAACCACCCGGAGAAGACGAAGGAAGCCCTCCACTCTTTATGGAGACATCAGGGAAAATGTCCCCCGACTCCTCACTCCTCACACGGGGACAGGCAGCAGTAAGGAGATGCTGGTGGACCTCACGAGAGCAAAATGGAAGGATGAGGTCCACCCTGCACCCAGCTCATACCACCCAAGAACAAATAAAGCGGGCTGGGGGGTGGCGTGCAGGTGGAGAGGAGCTAAAATGCACATAACCACATAACTCTCAAGCCTTCCTTTTGCTGCAAGAGCCATGTGGTTTTTTTTTTTTTTTTTGCCAAGGCCAATGGAACTCCCCACTGCATGGGAGCATTACCTCCTCTTGTCTCTCCAGAGAAGGGAGTGAGGAGGAAAGGAATGAAAAGACAAGAAGGAACGCGGGGGAGGAGAGGTCAGTGAGGACTTGGCTGGTTGGAGGCTGTTTCTTTGGAAGGCTCAGCTTTCACCCACTGACTTCATGCCACGTTACTGCAGGGTCTGGCAGGCTGCCCTGGAGGGAGGTCAGTGTGATGGCAGGAGCACTCGCTGGAAGGTGCTCTGAGGTCCCGTCCCAGCCCTGCCTTTGACTCTTGGAACCTGGGTAAGTTTCTTTTTGTCTTTTTTTTCCTGAAAAATACATGGTTGGATTAGATTGTCTGTAAGGTCCTCCCCAGCTCTTGGGAACTGTGGCTTTATGACCTGTGGACATTTGAGCCATGGCCTGGCGGGGCCCAGAACCAGGGACAGGGAGAAGCCGTGATTCTTCACCTGCTCCCTGGTTTCCTGGGACTCCGGGAGCCTTGCAGCCCACTTGGTGGGGGTGGGAGAACTCTAGGGCGAAGGGTGAGTACTGTTGGCATGGTGGGCGGAGAGGGAGGAGGGAGGGGAGTGGGGAGAAGCGAGGTACTTACAGCAGGAGGAGATGGGTACGCTGATGGCCAGGATCACCCAGACGATGTCCATCTTGCTCAGGCAGATGGTGGTTCTGTGCTGGGGCTTGTCTCCTTCAGCCACGTGGGAGATGTTCCCTGCTGTTCCGGGCTTCCAGGTCCCGGCGGGGACCAGGCGGTTGAGGAAGTTTCCTGTGGCTGTGGACACCACTGTGGAGAGAGGACTGGGCACCCTGTCGGTCACGGTGGGGGAGGCCGCAGCCTCCTCCTCGGCTGGAGAAACAGTGTTTTCTGAGGCCCCCGGGGGACGGGCTGGGACCTTTGGGGTTGTGGATGCTCCCTGAGGAATCCCCTGGGAAGGGGCTGAGCCACTGGCATCAAAGGCAGCCTGGGTGGACCCCGGGGCAGCTGTGAAGACCCCAGAGCTGCCAGACAGAGGTCTATTGGTGCCAGGGGTGACAGTAAGCCAAGAGTCACTGTGGCTGGGGCTGTCTTGCACGTCACCACGGGGGCGTTGAGAAGGCACTGGGGCAGGTTGTGGACGGGCAGGGGCACCTGAGGCGGCTGTGGCGACCGGCTCCCCTCCTGGGCTGGTGAAGGTGGGGACACCCCCCTGGTCTGCTCTGCTAAGGCCTGGCTTGTCCTCTGCAGGCACCGCAGGGGTAGTGGGGGGTGCCCACGAGGTACTTCCGGATGCTGTGGTCACAGCCACTGTCTGGGGCTGTGGCGAAGAGGAGTTCCCCCAGGGTGGGGTCCTGGGGGAAAGGGCAAAGGGTTCGGGGTCCACAGACCCTGTGAAGTTGCCCTTGTAGATCTGAAATATCTTCCCCAGGGGTCGCTTGGGCCCCAGGTGCGTGGAGCTCTGATTGCGTCCTCGGTGGCCTTCTTTCCTCCCAGAGTAGCCGCCGGGGGCAGGTGGGACAGGGCGCGATGAACCCCCAGCCCCCTTTCGGGAAGAGCCGGGGGGTCTGGGGGGCCGGCGGGTGGTAGCCCGGGGGACCGCTGCGGTGGGCCGGCTGGTGACTCCTGTTGGCTTTGTCAGCAGGATGGTGGGGGCGGCCTCCCCAGGGGGGCGGCCCTCTGAATGCGAGGGTGTGGTTGCCATAGGAACTGGAGGGGAACCTGTGAGCAGGGGCCTTTCAGGATGGGGGGTGGTTGCTGTCACCATGACGGTGGGAACAGTGTTTGTAGGAGGGTGCCCATCTGGATGGGCTGTCGTTGCCGTGGTAGCTGCGGCCTGTGAGGAGGGTCCATCGGGATGGGGGTTCAGCGCCGTGGAGGAGGGTCTAGTAGGGCTGTGGGATGCTGTCACCATGGTGCCTGGGGGACTGCGTGAGGGGAGGACCTGGAGAGATTCCCTGGGAGATGGTTCCTGGACAGCAAGTACCAGTGCTTCGGTCAGTGCCAAGGTCAGGAGGAAGCCTGGAGAGGGAGACAGAGAGGAGAGGTGAGATCCCCAAGGAGCCATCTATAGAGGCGCCCTCTTTACTCATGACCTTAGAAAGTTCTGGGATTGCAGGGGATGCGTCAGGAGCATTTTTGAGACTCACACTGATGCACGACACTCAGTGGGACACAGAACCATATGTGCAGCTGGACACGGCTAGGAAGAGATGCCAGCATCAGGAGACCCAGAGCCAGTGGAACTGACTGAACCGTCCTTTCTCAAATGTCTTAGGCCATCAGCCTTCGCCTAAGGCACAGCAGGAGCTTCAGAGGCTGTGGCTTCCATGGTACCTTGTCTTTTACAATTTAAGAGTGAGCAAGGCCAGCTTGGCCACATGAACCACTCAGAACTGCATGAGGAAGGCTGGCTGGGCAGAGCGAACCAGCTCCTCTTCCCTTCTCTGAACTGGACAAAGGTACAAATATTGAGCCTCATCACCAAACAATTAAAGAGGGGCTACCCTCTCCTTGACCCTGAGGACCCCAAATGGAGCAGGGCAGCACCTGGCCCTGGAGGAGCTTGCATAAATCCACAAACAATCCTAAAAGAAGGCAGAGGTGTCTCAGTGTCAAAGAGGAGGGACAGAAGGAAGGGGACACTGGTCCAGGGAAAGTGCATCCAGATCAGACACCCATAAAGCACTTGGTACAGAGTTTGGGATAGAAAACGCACTCTATACAAGCCAGCTGGCATTGGAGTTTTTGTTATTAGTAACAGCTCTTCCGATGGCACCTAAGTGGCTGAACTCTGAAACATCTCCTGGGTGGTACCCAGTCTTTTTGAGTAGGAGGAGCCCTTTTGAACATTAAAAAAAAAATTGCATGACAGTCAATGTGTGTACTTTTAGTTCATTGAAAAGATGCAAAGGATAAAAACCTATACGTTTAAAAACATTTCTAAATATGCATGGTCTTATTAATCTTAGCAGCATGAGTCAGTCTTTAAAAATAATATCTCATATACACCGTCGGATCCTTCAGATCACAGACTGCCAGGCGGACTGGGCCCACCTGTGGTTAGGAAGAGCTGGTCTCTCCTGCTGAGGAGCGGCAGACATTTCCTAGGTCCTGATTCTGACCTGCCCACTCCCCTTTGTTCATATGAACATACTTCTTTGCCATTCTAGACTTTGGCCCCAGGACTAACTTTGTCAGAGTTCTTGTCCAGATTCCAGCAGGACATAGGGTCAAAGCAGGGGCCCCAACTGGGATTCACACACTGGCTGGGAGGGCCAGCAGCTGCTGACAGGGGCAGGGACCCAAAGCCCTGTGATCACCTTAGGTACGCGTGTAGACCCCTGTGCCTCTCACCTGAACTTCTAAGTGAGAGGTGAAGGGTTAAGGAACTTGGGGTTGAGTGAAGGTTACCGTGCCCATCATCCCTAGGACCAATGGTCGGCCCTAAGCAGCCTATTCTTTTAGGCATTCATTCATGACTTCAATCATACATCAAGAGAGCACCTGGCTTATTTCAGTCAGTCCTAAAAACCGTGCTTGATTTAATCCTCACAACCACTTTGCACAGTGGGAAACTGAGGCTCGAAGAGATCATATCAGAAGTATGTGAAACCAGTATGCTAAATGTATGCTTTTCCTGGTCAACTGCCCCCATTAATGCAGGAAGAGGAAGAGGATCTGAAATTGCATCCACAAAAGAAACAATGTGTTGCTATGCTTGTTGGCTCTGGGTTATTTCAGCTCCCCTTCACCCCGCCCCACACACCTTGCACCTTAGCACCAAAGGAACAGTCTTGAGGCTGATGGGCAATCGCCAATGTTTCATAGAATATTCCCTTAAAAGCCCCCAGGTTGTCTCATGAGTGACTTGGTCTAATATAAATGTTGTTAAGAGCTGAATTGTGTCCCCACCCTGAATTTATATATGGAAGTTCTAATCCTCAAGTATCTCAGAATGTGACTGTATTTGGAGATAGTTAAGTTAAAATGAGGCCAATAGGGCAACTTTAATCTGGTCCAACTGGTGTTCTTCTTAGACGAAAAGATTAGAACCTACAGAGTGACACCAGGGGCTTTGTCCGCAGAGGGATGAAATTGTGAGGTCAAAGCAGAAAGTGGGTAGGTGGTAGGAAAAAGGCCTCAGGAATCCAACCCTCCTGCCATCTTCATTTTGGACTTCCTGCCTCTAGAACCCATAAAGAGATAATGGTCTGTGGTATTTTGTTACAGCAGCCTAGCCAACTAATACAAACTAATACAAGCATTTGTCTGAAAAGGGAGAGACAGAAACAGGAGCTTGTGTGCAGGTAGTTTATATTGGAGGTGATGTGAGGTCAGCCGTCGGGGTCTGAGATGAGTGAAATAGGGAAAAACCATCCGGGGCAGCTCTGAGATGATGGGGTGGGCAACTCAAACTCACTGGGTATGTCTGAGGAGCTGGGTATGCTGAACCCCACATTGCCTGCTTGGAGAATACTCACTCACCTAGGGGCTGTCCTCTGCACTAGCCTGCACTAGCTGAGTGGGCCTCCACTGTACTCCCAGGACCTCATGGGGCTGAGTCAGGGAAGCCTTGGGCCTAGGGTCTGACAGATAATGCCTGCACTCAACTGGTGGGGCTGCAACAGCTGGAGTTAAAATATAAGGCTCCTGAGGATTGCTGGGGCAAAGCCCCAGATGTGTCTGATACAATCACAACCCAGAGACTAAGGACACAGTGGTCTTTTGGCAGAGTTGAGGGTGGCACAGAGGTTTGGGAAAGATACCAACAGGCCCCACGGACAGGATTGCTGTGAAAGAGCAGCCACTCTGGCCTCCAGGAGAATTTTTTTTTTTCAGCAATCCAGAGGCAGAGGGGTTATAAGGCCTAGTCTTCAAAATACTCAGGGAGAGAAATTGCCCTGACTTCCCCACTGTGAGCACTGCACATGCTCAGAGCCTCCCAGCAGGAAGCCCAAGGAACTTGCTGGGACTTACTCTGTAAGTCTCTTGACCCTTGCTGCTGCTGTTTGTCTGCATCCCTGGAAGTTATAAGAACTCTAGGAGGACTGTAAAATGACCTCTCAGCCACTTCTTTAATCTTTTTTTTCTTCTTCTTCTTTTAGTACTGGGGATTGAACGTAGGGGTGCTTAACCACTGAGCAACACCCCCAGTTCTTTTAAATTTTTTATTTGAGACAGGGTCTGGCTCAGTTGCTTAGGGCCTCACGAAGTTGCAGACCCTGGCCTGAAACTTGTCATCCTCCTGCTTCAGCCTTCGGAGTTGCTGGGATTACGGGTGTGAGTCGCTGCGTGAGATTAGAGTGAATCCTTGATATAACGAACAGGTACGGCCATCATAGGCTTTTACCTGGAGATGACACTTGGACGTCACAATGAAGGGCCCTAAAGTTCACCTAACGCAATCCCTTCATTGCACACTGGGAGATACTGGCGGAGGGGACTTATTGGTGAACACACAGCTGGCTGGGGAGACCGCCAGGACCACGGGACCATGGCCATGATTTCAAAGCAACTTTTCAATTGTATCATAAAATCACTGCCCCAACACGCCCTTCCACCACCACTGCCACCTTCATTATGGGAATCAGACAGGAGTTCACCTCTCCTCCTTGGCACGAAATGTTAGCAACTGAATGTGATGCACACTGTCACAATAAACGTGCAAGGCCTTCAACCCGGGCTCCCCTAACACATGCAAATTTTCATTCAAGACCCTTTGTGCTGGCCTACACACTCCCCTCCCCACAATCTGGGGCTACTGCTGTTTTGCATATCATTTGCATTGATTTGCATAATGGACTCTGGAGGCTCTAATTCCAAATATCTAAGAGAGACTAAAACGAAAATCTAGCTTGACATGCTTAAAATGTGGAACCAATTTTTAAAACGTGTCAGAATAAGGGTAGGTGTTGGGGATGGAAGCCCACAGATTGACAGATGCCCAGATGTCACAGGAAGACTTCCTTCTTCCTAGAATTCCACTGCATATGTGATCTCAGGAGCCAAGGGAAGGAAAGGGACTCCTTCTTCGTGTGTTTATTTGGTTGGCTGCCTGTACTCCATAGTGGGCATGACATTTGCATCTGGCAAAGGCAATTGGTAAAGAAAAAAATGTCTAGTATTGTTTAATACACTGAGCAATTCCTATGTGCCACATACTACTCAAAGGTGACGTGCATGGACATACTTAATCCTCTAGCAACCTGATGAGGCAGGTACTATTACTAGCTCCCTGTTACAATTGAGAGAAAGAAGCCAGAGGGGTAGAGGAACCCATTCATGGTCACACAGCTGGGGAATGGCAAGCTGGGATTCGAACCTGGGAAGTGTAGCCCCGGAGTCTACACTATCAACCACTTCACTTACCAAGCCTGCTCTGCTGTCCCACCCCTCTGCCCCCTCAGGATGCTCTGCACAGTCAAAAGTAATAATCTACAATCTTTGGTAATTATTTTCCCCTGCTGGTTTCTTCTCTCTTACCTATTTCCTTCTATCTTGATTCCAGGGCTTTGTTTGACACATTTGATATTCTTTTAAATAATTTCATTAATTAGCTTTATTGTGCATGTACGGGGGGTGGGGATGCTTGTATCAGGACAATAAAAGCATTAGAAACCCCTGCTTTTTAATTCTCTCCTCTTTCCCAATCCTGACATCTCATGCATGCCTTTGTTTGGGAGAAGAAAAATTACATACATAAATTAAATTTTTCTTAAAATTGCTTTTACACACAGACACACACCATATTTGATCCATGGATAATTCATAAAAATAGAAAATCTATCTCATTTCCTTGCACTTTTAAATATCTTCTTGTGAATAGATCCTCCTTTCACATTATACTAAGTTTCTACTGCAAGATCTTTTTGGCGATTTTTTTTTTCCTTTGGGTACCAGGGATTGAACTCAGGGGCTCTCTACCACTGAGTCACACCCCCATCACTATTTTGTATTTTATTTAGAAAAAAGGTCTCACTGAGTTGCTTTAGTGCCTCACTGTTGCTGAGGCTGGCTTTGAACTTGTGATCCTCCTGCTTCAGCCTCTCATGCTGCCTAGGATTTACAGGTGTGTGCCACCACGCCCAGTTTGGCCATTGCCTTTTGAAACCCCTGTGGCAGAGAATCACAGGAGTCTGAGTCATTCAACTTCAGTAAGCATGGCAGCAGCTTAGCCATGCTGAATATTTGGTATGGTGTTTTAAAGTCATGCTTGCAAGTTCTCAGAAACTCTTCCACATGGAGGCACATGGAGTAGACCCTGAGGCACATGGCAGGAACACCTGAGAAGCCCCCACTGTCCCAGTCCCACCCAGGCACCAGGCATGACAGTAAAGAAGTCTACAAGATGAGCCTGGCTCCTGGACAGCAATCACACAAGCCACTCCAGTGAGAACCTGCCTCCCTGAGCTCAGTCAGCCCTAAGATTCCTGAACAAAAAAATTATTTTGTGACTGCTTTAAGCCTCTTATGGGTATTTTTGTTTTTATTGGAACATGCTGGCTGCAATGGTTGGAATGTGTCCCCCAAAGATCATGAGTTGTTAACTTCAAGGTGGGGAGGTAGGGCCGGTGGGAGGTGTTTGGGTCATGGGGGCACCACCCTCATGAATGGATTCATGTGGTTTTGGAGGGAGAAGGTTCATTAGAGCAGAAGATGGTCCTTTTTAAAGAGATGAATTGGGTCCCCTTTGATCTCTTCTGCCATGGGATAACCCAGCACCAGACCCTTATCAGATGCCAGTCCCTCCATCTTGGAGTTCCTAGTCTCTGAAACTGTGAGGAAATAAATTACCCAGTCTCTGACATTTTTGTTACAGCAGCACGAAAGGACCTAAGACACTTGGGACTTTAGCTTCTGCATGTGATGTTTGGATAACACAGGAAGGAGTGTCGACAGCACACCAAGTCTGGCCATCAGGGAAGCCGTTGTCTACATGGGCAGTAATATGAAACCTTGCCAGGAAATGACCTTTTCTAATTTCAAGCCTATCACCTTTTATTTGGAAGGGATGTTAGCTCTCTTGGTATCATCCTACCGATGAGAAGGTGGAGGCCCAAGAAAGTGAAATGACTTACCCTGGGCACACAGCCACATGGGGTGAGGGCTGGGAGGGACCGTGGCCAATTCACTGCTGGCCAAGTCCACTATGTTCCATAGTCAGAGTTTCTCCATTCCCTGTGGTTCCAGGATTCCCGTGTGCTCTGATCTCTGAACTCCAATGATTTCTTTTATCTTTAAGATTAAGTATAAACTCCTAGATCTTGGAGCCTGGTTTTCCTTACTCAGAAATAAATATGCAGCCTTGACTCAGGGTGGGCTGAGTGACTGCTCTCAACAGGCATAAGCCATGCCTGTGACCTGTGACCTTGGTGCTTTTTTTTTTTTTAAATGGAACCAAGGAGTTTTCATAACCAATCTTTGCTGCTGCCTTTTCTATAGGGCCACATTTCAAAAGTTCCCTCCCATCAAGTCCTGCTAGGGAGATGCCTCCAACCACAGGGCGGAAGGGCAGAAGGTTCTGCTCAGTACTTAGAGCTAACTGGGGACATCACCTGGTGGGTTCCAGAAATGTCCGGAGATCACTGGTTCAACAGCTGGACTGATGAGGTCCATGACTCCACTGGGAACTGTTTCCCAGAGCACAATCTCTAGAACACATGCAAGAAAACCATGTGAGACGGGCCCGTGGGCCCCAGACACACCCGTGGCCTCTGGTCAACATGAATCGATCCTGTGCTGCAGCTTTGAGTGGCTGACAGGTCACAGTGTGCCAACAAATACACGTACATGCACACACATGTGCCCATACTCGCACGTTCTTCCTTTCATTTCCCTGTGCATGCATATTCTCTCTCCTCTCTCTCTCTCTCTCTCTCTCTCTCACTCACTCACACACACACACACACACACACACACACACCTCTTTTTCCTGGGAGCAAAAAACAGGTAAGCATGACACATCTGCAGCCTGAGTCCCCCCATCTTCTCCAAGTTAACTCATTGCTAAGTCCAAGGCCAAAAGGGCCACCATGTGGCAGTCCCGGGATTTAAAACCAGGCTTTTCTGATCCTGGTTGCCCCAGATGAGGAACCCAATTTAATTCTATCCTAAGATCGGGGGCCATCTCGTCACAAAGTTAATTCCAAACTCACCCATGTCTGGCTCTCCTTGACAGATAACAACCCTCCCTAAAACTTCAGCGGGACCTCATAAATTCTGATGTTGGAATCTCGATTTACTCCCTACCTTGAAATGTTAAGCCACGTAGCTCATTAACCTGCTATCTGCCTTTGTATTACGCTTGCCAGAACCCTGTTATAAGTTCCCAAGACACCCCACTTTGTGCTATAAAACCTTTCTCCTGGAGAGCTGGGAGGATGTTCTCTAGCCCGGCTTTGGGTGAGACAGTCGCTGGCCAGCTCTCTCTGTGTACACAATATAAGCTTGCTTTAATTTGATTTAAAATTGGAATCAGTGGTCTTTTCTTTGTGTTGTGGTTCAACACAGAGATGCTGGGGACTGAGAAATATATATATATTTTTTCTTTGGGGTACTGGGATTGAACTCAGGAGTTTTCTACTACCAAGAACTTTCTTTTTATTTATTTTTAATTTGAGACAGGGTCTCACTAAGTTGCAGAGGCTGGCCTTGAACTTGTGATTCTCCTGCCTCAGCCTCCTGAGTAGCTGGAATTGCAGACTATTTCTGAGCATTCCACTACCATGCCTGGCCATGGACTGATAAATTTTTGATCTAGGAAAATGTCCTACATGAGCAGAAGAGTTATTGCTAAAGACAACAATAATAATAACTGTTATGGTTTGGATGTGAGGGGTCCCCCAAAAGCTCATGTGTGAGACAATGCAAGAACGTTCAGAGGAGAAATGATTGGGTTTTAAGAGTCTTAACCCAATCAGTGAATTAATCCCCCATAGGGATTAACTGAGTGGTAACTGAAGTGGTAGGGTGTGGCTGGAGGAGGTGGAAATTGGGGGGTGCCTATGGGATATATATTTGAAACTGGTGAATGGTGACCTCTCTCTCTGCTTTCTGATCATCATGTGAACTGCTTCCTTCCAACACACTCTCTGCCACGATGTTGACTCACGGAGAGCCCTGAGAATCTAACTGGGGACATCACCTGGTAGGTTCCAGCCTTAAGACCTCTGAAACTGTGAGCCCTCAAATAAACATTTCCTCCTGTAAAATTGTTCTGGTCAGATATTTTAGTCACAGCAGCAGAAAAGCTGACTACAACAACAAGATTGTTATTATTGATGAGAACAACTATTATCACTGAGCATCACAATTTAAAATAAACTTTTCCTAAGTACAGGCACACTTGAGGCAACTATGCTGCCTTTTTCTCTTCGGCTTTCTGAAGTCTTGATCTTTTGATTCAACCTGGGACAAACATTTTCCTAGATTATTCTTGGAAGGGTTCCCAGGCCTCAAAGACTTTGTTAGGAATCCCTTCTGGTGCTTGTGACCTCTAAGCTCACCCGTACCTTTGCATCTCACTCAATGGAAATGACCACGGTCTGGTCTGTCTGCCCACCCATGTGAACTCTGTTGAAGCTTCCAGGACTGGGACTGTCTCAGGTTCAATGTCACGTTTCCATGTCTAGACCAGCACCTGAGCTATAATAGGTATTTGCTGAAAAAGAAGAAATCTCAAGTCGCTTACCAGTGGCGGTGCTTAAAAATGACCATCATTGTACAGCTCAACCTACTCTTTCTTTCTAAATGTGACGTTGGATAAAGAGATGTCACCTGACTTGCAAGGCCAGGCCATAAAGATGAACAGTTTCTTCCTGGCTCTTGGGGTATTTCCTCTTGGATGCCAGCCACAGAGAAGTGAACCAGAACGCCACCCACAGAGAAGTGAAATCAAAGCCCTTTCAGTGACCAGCATGGATTGAGACATCAGGTGACTTTCAGTGCTGGATTTTTGAATTGGGTTTTCTTACTGTCCTTTCTCTTGCCCAGACTCTGGGGAAGGAAGACATCTTGATTCTGGGCTCTTCCCACAGCACCCTGATGTCTCTGACACATGGCTATAGGCTCCCCTGAACGAAGAAAGGAACAAGTGTATATGAGGAGTGACACAAAGCTCCTGGCACAGAGGGGAGGTGGACGGAATAAAGCTGGAGGCTGGTACAGTACATGGTGCCCACATACTGAAGGTCATGGCTGCTGCTTCTCAGGAGCTACTCTGCAGGCAGGGAATAGAATCAGCTCTGATGGGGATGTGAGGTCACACAGCAAGGGCGTCCTCCCAAAGACAAGAGAGTCGGAATGAGATGGAGGTAAAGGTCAGCTTGGCCTCTCATAAAATACAACAGGAACGTGTTAGTATTCAGGGAACATCTTGCTGACATCATGGGAAAGGACACAAGTGCTCTATCTTGCTGGCCCTGCCCACTCCCCAGCGGAAAGGAAGAGGCTCATAAAAATGATGCAAAGGCAGGTGTGAGGTCAGGCAGGGAAGGGGGGACATTGGTGAAGGGGGGACATTGGTGAAGGGGCCCTAGGTCTCGGTTAGGGGGAATGAGTCCCACTGGTCGGTTGCACAGCACGGGGCCTATAGTTAACAATGGGTGGCATGTTTCCAAATAAGTAATAGAATTTTGAATGTTTTCACCATTAAAGAAAAATGATAAATATTTGAGGTGATGCATATGTTAATTAGCCTGATTGAATCATTCCACAATGTAAGCATTATCCAAACATCACATCGCACCCCATAAATGCATACAATTATTATTTGCTGTTACAGGGTTAGATATGAGGTGTCCCCCCAAAGCTCATGTGTGAGAGAATGCAAGAATGTTTAGAGGTGAAATGATAGATAGATCATTAGTGCATTAATCCCTGGATAGGGATTAGCTTGGTGATAACTGTAAGCAGATAGGGTATGGCCGGAGGAGGGGGATCCCTGTGGCATGCCTTTGGGGTACACATTGTCTCCTTATTGAGCAGAGCTCTCTCTCTCTGCTTCCTTGTGGGATGTGCTGAGCCCCTTTTCTCTGCCATACTCTTCAGCCATGAGCCATCTCTGGACTGAGATCTCTGAAACCATGAACCCCAAATAACCTTTCTCTCCCCTGACTGTTCTTGTTAGATCTTTTGGTCACCGCAGTGAAAAAGCTGCTGATCTGCTGATCCACCACAAAATTAAACTTTAAAGAGAGCACTCCATATATTTTATAGAAGAGAATTTGACTGACAGCTACCTTAGTCAGGTGATCAAGGTCACCATCCACCATGATACAAAAATCATGCTGACGGGATAGAATTCGATATGAAAATGGCATTCTGCTTTTGCAGCCTTTCCCCCCTCAAGCACATATCCCAGTATAAACCCCAGAAGAGGGGGAAAAAAAGCCCACATTGAGGGACAGTCTACAAAATACCTGACCAGTACTCCTCAACACTCTCAAGGTCATCAGAAATGAGGGAAGTCTGAGAAACGGTCCTGGCCAAGAGCAGCCTAAGGAGACGTGACAGCTAAACATAACGTGGCATCCTGGGTGGGATTCTGGGATGGAAAAAGGCCATTAGGCAAGAACCAGGGAAGTCTGAATGAAGTATGGACTTCCGCTCACGATAGTGCATTCAGATTGGTTCATTCATTGTGACAAATGTACCAGAGGATGTCAGATGTTAATAACGGAGGAAACGGATCACAGGTATCTAGGAATACTCTGTACTGCCTTTTCAACTTCTCTCTGTAGATTTAAAACTATTCTAAAATAAAGAAATTTTAAAAAAAATGCTCTATGGAGGTCAGATAGTGGGGACAATATAAGGCCATCGTATGGGCTGGACTCAGAAGGGGACAGAACTGAAGGGAAGTTTGTGGTTAACTTTCTCAGCAACCTGGAGTGGGATCATGTGCCCAAAGACAGGAAAGACAGATGAGGAGGGGACCGAGTTCCTTCCTGCCCTAATGCCAGCTACTGGCATACGGCTTTTAGCAAAGTGGCTATATTCTGGGCTAATCTACCTACTGAAAGGCTTTGGAACCTTCTAGGGAGAGGAAGGGGTAAAGACTCCATGACTTTTACTGCATCTATTGATATTCCCTGATTTTCATCTTTTTATTTTTTTTTTTTTTTTTTTTTTTTTTTTTGTTTTGTTTTTTTTTTTTAATTTTTTATTGTGGGTTGTTCAAAACATTACAAATTTCTTGACATATCATATTCCACACTTTGATTCTAGTGGGTTATGAACTCCCACCTTCACCCCATACACAGATTGCAGATTCACATCAGTTACACATCCATTGATTTACATATTGCCATACTAGTGTCTGTTGTGCTCCGCTGCCTTTCCCATCATCCACCCTCCCCCCTCCCCACCTCTCCCCTCCCCTCCCCTCCTCTCTCTCTACCCCCTCCACTGTATAACCCTGAGGGTCTCCTTCCATTACCGTGCAATTTACCTTCTCTCTCCCTTTCCCTCCCACCTCTCATCCCTGTTAAATGTTAATCTTCTTCTCCTGTTCTTCGTCCCTACTCTGTTCTTAGTTACTTTCCTTATATCAAAGAAGACATTTGGCATTTGTTTTTTAGGGATTGGCTAGCTTCACTTAGCATAATCTGCTCTAATGCCATCCATTTCCCTGTAAATTCTATGATTTTGTCATTTTTTAATGCAGAGTAATACTCCATTGTGTATAAATGCCACATTTTTTTTATCCATTCGTCTATTGAAGGGCATCTAGGATGGTTCCACAGTCTTGCTATTGTGAACTGTGCTGCTATGAACATCGATGTAGCAGTGTCCCTGTAGCATGCTCTTTTTAGGTCTTTAGGGAATAGACCAAGAAGGGGAATAGCTGGGTCAAATGGTGGCTCCATTCCCAGCTTTCCAAGAAATCTCCATACTGCTTTCCAAATTGGCTGCACCAATCTGCAGTCCCACCAGCAATGTACAAGTGTACCCTTTTCCCCACATCCTCGCCAGCACTTGTTGTTGTTTGACTTCCTAATGGCTGCCAATCTTACTGGAGTGAGATGGTATCTTAGGGTGGTTTTGATTTGCATTTCTCTGACAGCTAGAGATGTTGAGCATTTTTTCATGTACTTGTTGATTGACTGTATGTCCTCCTCTGTGAAGTGTCTGTTCAGGTCCTTGGCCCATTTGTTGATTGGGTTGTTTGTTCTCTTATTGTCTAATTTTTTGAGTTCTTTGTATACTCTGGATATTAGGGCTCTATCTGAAGTGTGAGGAGTAAAGATTTGTTCCCAGGATGTAGGCTCCCTATTTACCTCTCTTATTGTTTCTTTTGCTGAGAAAAAACTTCTTAGTTTGAGTAAGTCCCATTTGTTGATTCTAGTTATTAACTTTTGTGCTATGGGTGTCCTATTGAGGAATTTGGAGCCCGACCCCACCGACTGTAGATCGTAGCCAACTTTTTCTTCTATCAGACGGCGCGTCTCTGATTTGATATCAAGTTCCTTGATCCATTTTGAATTCACTTTTGTGCATGGCGAGAGAAAGGGATTCAGTTTCATTTTGTTGCATATGGATTTCCAGTTTTCCCAGCACCATTTGTTGAAGATGCTATCCTTCCTCCATTGCATGCTTTTAGCCCCTTTATCAAATATAAGATAGTTGTAGTTTTGTGGATTGGTTTCTGTGTCCTCTATTCTGTACCATTGGTCCACACGCCTGTTTTGGTACCAGTACCATGCTGTTTTTGTTACTATTGCTCTGTAGTATAGTTTGAAGTCTGGTATCGCTATACCGCCTGATTCACACTTCTTGCTTAGCATTGTTTTTGCTATTCTGGGTCTTTTATTTTTCCATATGAATTTCATGATTGCTTTCTCTATTTCTACAAGAAATGCCATTGGGATTTTGATTGGCATTGCATTAAACCTATAGAGAACTTTTGGTAATATCGCCATTTTGATGATGTTAGTTCTGCCTATCCATGAACAGGGTATATTTTTCCATCTTCTAAGATCTTCTTCTATTTCTCTCTTTAGGGTTCTGTAGTTTTCATTGTATAAGTCTTTCACCTCTTTTGTTAGGTTGATTCCCAAGTATTTTATTTTTTTTGAAGATATTTTGAATGGAGTGGTTGTCCTCATTTCCATTTCAGAGGATTTGTCGCTGATATACAGGAATGCCTTTGATTTATGCGTGTTGATTTTAAATCCTGCCACTTTGCTGAATTCATTTATTAGCTCTAATAGTTTCTTTGTAGAGCCTTTTGGGTCTGCCAGGTATAGAATCATATCATCTGCAAATAGTGATAATTTAATTTCTTC